>NW_006793703.1:4891800-4894892 GCF_000442215.2 Lipotes vexillifer
TCCTGCTCTCTCTTCCCACCAGATGTCGACTTCTGCCCACAAGCAGCCCGGTGTTGCCACACCGGAGTGGATGAATACGGCTGGATCGCGGCTGCCGTTGGTTGGAGTCTCTTGTTTCTCACCCTCATCCTGCTCTGTGTGGACAAACTGATGAAGCTGACTCCAGATGAGCCCAAGGACTTGCAAGCATGAGACTTAGAATCTTTGTCCCAAGAATGTCAGTCACCACCAAGTTGTAGGTAATAGCAGGCAGGGATAGCGCTAATGTGATTTCCATTACTTTAAAGTCTTTTAATCCTTTTTTGTTTGTTTTTGCTTTTGTTTCTGTTTTTGTTTTGGCCGTGCAGAGCGGCTTGTGGGATCTTAGTTCCCCAACGAGGGATGAAACCCCGGGCCCTCGGCAGTGAAGTTCGGAGTCCTAACCACTGGACCTCCAAGGAATTCCCAAAGTCTTTTCACCCTTAAACTTCAGTTAATTTTAAAAGGGAAAGAAGGAAATGGGGGTCCAAGGAAGACAAGATCAGTGCTGCTGCTGTCACACCTAATTTCAAAAAGCACTTGGGCCCTTTATAATCTAATATCTCCCTGATCATCTCCTTTCTCAAGATGACCCCCATGAAAATTGCTTGTGGTTTAACCATCGCCTTCTTCTGGCTTCCAAGGGTGTGGTACACGAGAAACATAAGCTTCAGTCTTTTAGTCAACACATTCGAAACAGAACTCAGAACCTTCTCGGCAAAAACAAGGTGGTGTCCTTTTCAGTCAAGGGCGTCACTGTCGTTTCAAAATGTGAACTTCACCTTGGACAGCCCCGCTTCCT
The DNA here is from genome assembly GCF_000442215.2 of Lipotes vexillifer. Lineage (NCBI taxonomy): Eukaryota > Metazoa > Chordata > Mammalia > Artiodactyla > Lipotidae > Lipotes > Lipotes vexillifer. The sequence continues at coordinate 4,892,621 of NW_006793703.1, forward strand.
CACGCCCATGTCCGATGCTTCTCCAGCTCTTGTTCTTTCTCTGATGCATCTCCCGTGGCTGTCCTAGCCATTCTCCCTGCCGGCACCCTAGTTCTGGCCTTCACTACACCGTCTGACCATCATGTCAGGAATATTTCATTTCATTCTCACTGCTGCAGGATATGCACCCCAGCTTGTCACTCCCCTCATCCCAATGTCTTCCACTTCTCTGCTGTCATTCCCTCTTCTAGGGTGGCTACTTTCACCTCCACCTCCAGAATGAAGGCCATTCCTCCAAGTCCAGCCCTAATGCTTGCTCCGCCTGCAGGCTTCTCTGCTCGTCTTTGGGAGACCAGAAGCTGGTGGTCTTAGGGCATTTCCATGCTGCCCTGAGCACAGCCATTGTGAATGGGCCTCTTCACACTCTGGGGCATAATGTTTTCCAGTGAACGGATGAATAAGCCAATGAATACGTTCTTGCCCTAGATGAATTTATGATCATCGCTCTGCATTCAGAACCACTGTTTTTCTATAGATGGTTGACACAGCTGACCTCTACTTAGTTCCTGCTCGCTCAGGGAATCCCTCAGGACCAGGGTGTCCCCCATCACTGTGCACTCTTCCAGTGGGAGTCGGGAGGAAAGGAGGGTGGGTTCATGAGAAGGAAGAAAGGACAGTGACTCTTTCTTTATGAAAACATGTCTGCCCTTTGAGAGCAAATATGTGTTTCGAATGGATATACTCTAAATAATCATAATACAGAAAAAAAAAGAAAAGTCAGAGGCCTCTGAAATAGGAAGAAACATTTTCTAGAGGTGGCAAATGACCCAAAGCCGACTGACTGCAGTTTCAGAAAGTCTGAATAAATTTCCCTGACAATGGGAACTAAAGGATTGCCTGGCACATTTTGCTGTCTTCTGAAGAGCCAGATGGTTTCAGAATCTCAGCTGTTTAATCAGTGAAACGGGATGGATTTATTGTTCCTAAGGGTTAATCACATGGACACAAGTGTCTATGTAAGCCCCGAGCAATGTCATGGACATACACATGGATGTGTGTTCCACTTTTTTAGAAATTGAAGGAAAGAGCTTCCACAATACATGAATGGGTTAATTCCTTCGAGATGAAAAGATTCAGTGTGGAGCTCACTTGGATTTAATATCTGTGAACATTTTTGAAATAAATCAGTGTGCAATAGTGATAAGAGCACGAGCTCACAAAAGCAAAAAAAAAAAAAGAAGGGAAATTAAGATTTATTTCTAACGAATGTGAATAGAATTGACTCATGTTGCCTTGCTGAGCTTCAATTTTCTAAGTGAAAAATGTTAAGAACTGGACCGAATACATGGTTGCTAACTAGGTTCCAAAAGCTCAGGGAGCTATTCAAGGTGCTTCATGAAAGTGGATGTGCAGGAGGCCCTTCCTTGCAACCAGAGCAGCAGGGCTCTAATCTGTTTTACACGTTTGTGGACCTCTGTGGCAAGATTGCATTTGCTGCCTTAAAGAACAGACAGTCAGAGCACCAGTTGGCGCCTGGGACAACGTGTAGATTCTCTGACTACACTGAAATGAATTGTGTGTAGTTGCTGCCACTGTCACAATAAAATTTAGGCATTTTGTGAATTGCTTTTCTTTCACAATAGGAAGGATAGATCAAATCCAAACAATCACTTTTTTCTTTGAGACTGGAAAGAAAGATGGTTATATAATTCGATGGTTATGCCACCCAGATGCTGTCTCTCAGATCCACCCTCAACATGGAATCTCTTTATTCTAGCAAAGCAAAGATTTGTCAGTAAATTAAAAAGGAAAACCTGAGGGGGAAAACTGAGGATCAACATCCATCTAAGAGCTTCCTGAGATAAGGCAGCAGGACCTGCCTAGCAGTAGATGTACTTTTCATTTAAAAACTTTGCCCTCAGTAACCAAGGCTGTCCTCAGCACCATTACAGACTGTGTGACACAGGGCACATCCAGTTTGGGGCATTTCTAACTATCTCAAAATGCCCTACACAGAAATAGAATATTTAAACGTTAAGGTGTGACACAATTATCTGGCTTTTAAAATCATCATCTTTAAATCTATTCATTTTTAGATGCATGATACCCAAGGACAAATAAACCAAATATATAATTTTCTTTTATGTATAGTAACATTATGCCATGCAAAATTAATTAAAAACAAATCTTAGGGTAACTTGGGCCTCTTTTCCACAAAAATATACGTAGGCATATATTTAAACTTAGAGAAAGAACAATCTAGAAATTTTTTTTTTTTTTTTTTTTTGCGGTA
>NW_006793703.1:4895260-4964291 GCF_000442215.2 Lipotes vexillifer
CCCCTGCATCGGCAGGCGGACTCTCAACCACTGCGCCACCAGGGAAGCCCTAGAAATTTTTTTTGATGAAGAACCTTTCTTTCTGTTGGAGGCCTAGCTTCTGTTTTGAAGTCACATATACATACAGTGACATTCCATGGGTCTTCATCAGTGTGTGGTAGGAGTGCCTTGTAGACAACCTCTACCCGACGTCTACAACCAGCCTTACCTGGCTCAGCCCGTCCTCCACACTTCCTTCCAGAGTGATCTTTCTAATCCATAAATAAGGGATCGAGTCACTCTCCCCTGCCTAAAATCCTCCAGTGACTCCTCACATCTGACAGAGGAAACTCCATACTCTTACCTGACCCATAAGACCCTCACTAGCTTTACCTGTTCTATATTCTTCACACACACAGAGTTCTGAATTATTTCAGCTCTCTCACTATCCTCCAAACCTTTGTTCTTGCTGTTCATACAGCCTGGAACATATGCTTCCCAAGAGGCTGATTTGCCATGAACCAAGAGAAGCTAAAATTTCTACTCCCCTTTCTTGCATGCCCCCCACCCCAAGGTCCTCTACCTAATTTTGTATTCCGAATTTTGTATGTTTTTGTTTTTGTTTTTTTTAAAGCAGGAACTCTAATTGTATATGTTTTAGGTCGTAAAACTGGACCTGCCCTTGCTCTTCCCTCCCCTCTCCCTCTCCTGATTGGATTCACTTGGTTTACTGGGATTGGCCCTCCAAGTCAAGTTATCCCTCCTCCCTGGATGGACACACACACATGTGCAAGCACGCACGTATGCACACCCTACCTCAATGGCCTGTGCTCACCTCCAGGGCAGCACTGTGAAAAAGACTCTCTCCTTAAGGGAGTGGAGAAAAAAGAAACTCTCCTATACTGTTGGTGGGAATGTAAATTGGTACAGCCACTATGGAGAACAGTATGGAAGTTCCTTAAAAAACTAAAAATAGAGCTGCCATATGATCCTGCAATCCCACTCCTGGGCATATATCTGCAGAAAACCATACTGTGAAAAGATACTTGAACCCCAATGCTCATAGCACCACTATTTACAATAGCCAAGACATGGATTCAACCTAAATGTCCATCAACAGATGACTGGATAAAGAAGATGCGGTACATATATACAATGGAATATAACTCAGCCATAAAAAAGAATGAAATAATGCCACTGCAGCAACATAGATGGATCTAGAGATTATCATACTAAGTGAAGTAAGTCAGAAAGAGAAAGACAAATATTATATAATATTGCTTATATGTAGACTCTAAAAAATAATACAAATGAAATTATTTACAAAACAGAAACAGACTCACATAGAAAACAAACTTATGATTACCAAAGTGGGAAGGGGGAGGAGGGATAAATTAGGAGTTTGGGATGAACAGATACACACTACTATATACAAAATAGATAAACAACAAAGACCTACTGTATAGCACAGGGAATTATATTCAGTATCTTATAAGAGCATATAATGGAAAAGAATTTTTTAAAAGAATATATATATATATATATATATATATATATCAGAATCACTTTGCTGTATGTCTTTAACACAATATTGTAAATCAACTACACTTCAATTTTTTTAAAAAAAAACACACAAATACTCTTTCCTTGACCAAACTCCTTTGTGCCTTCTTGTCAACTAGACCTCAACCTACCCTATAGAAACCACAGACTCCCAACACAAATGGTTTCATCCCCCCACATTAAAGGCTTGAATAAACACGAACATATTTTCTAACAGCTCAAGGCTGCATCCCTAGGATGACCCTAGCCTCTCTCTTCTCAAGGCTGCCAAAAGAATTTGCTGTTTGTTCTAATCAATGCCTGACAATAGGCCCCTGAGCATATTTTCTTAGAACATTTACTAAAAAGGGCTTAGTTGTGAGTCCTTCCACTGTCCCTTCGAGATATCTCTCTCTCCATCTATCTATCCATCCATCCATCCATATCTCCTACAACTCAGGTCCTGAAACCTGTTCCTTTAAAATGTATTCATCAAGAAGGATAGGCCCTCTGTCCCCCAGCCTCTGTGGGAGGACAGAGTCCTAGCTTCAGGGTCTTCCAGGTAGCAGGTAGAGCTGGCCTGATCAGCATTTACACTGACCAACTCTGTAATTTCTCAATTCCCTGACTCTCCTGAGCCCCACTCACCTCTCCCTTCTCCCTCATCCTCCCTGTAAAATGCCCAGCCACCTCTGTACAGTTGAGTTCAGGTCATAGTGGACTCTCTTATCTATGGCAATAGTTATAGTTCTTATTCAGATCTGTCCTCACCACTTTCACCACCTTAGTGTCCAGCTTTGTTTATCTTTGACAACTGAGCACTTTGGACTATAGTATCTACATGCTTGCCTTTCCCACTGGTCTCTCTGAAGGCAGAGACTGTGTCTTTCACCTCTGATTCCTTCCGCCTAACCAGTGTGCAGCAAAAACTCAATAAACATCTGATGAGTTAGTGAATCAGAGGAGACCCACAAATGTGGCCTGTGCAAACAACCACAGTGAAGCAGAAGAGCTGTGAGGACAAAGAAAGAGGCTCTTGGGAAAATTTGAGGTTTCAAGGTTGGGAAATGTTTAAATTATTGTTTTCATAAGTTCATAAGCATACATAATTAAGTCACTTGTGGAAACAAGTATCTGGCAGACCTCCCCAGAAAGTTGATTCCATGATAAGAGACTAAATATACAAATGGACAAGGGCCAGACCATATATAAAAATAGAACTTTAACCCAGAGTCTGCAGCAACCAGTCCAGGAAGCCAACCCACTACGCTCAGTCCAGGAAGTCAAACAACCTCCATAGCAATCGGCCCAGACAGCCAGGATCTGGTTAATAATGGACAGCTTCAGACAGTTTAATTAATCAATTCTTGCCCCAACTTCCAACTTGGGACCAACCACAGAAAGCCAAATAAGTACCCCTGACCAATCATATAGGATGCCCTGCTCCTACTTAGCCCATCTACAGCCATCCCATGCCAACAGCCTCCAATGGGGCACACCTGAAGACCTGAAGTCTTCCTCCTTTCACCATCAAGCTCTCCCACCCCACTGCCTACCTTCGAGTCTCTGCCAAATGTAAATGATGGTGGCCGGCTCCCCGAATAAATAGCGTTTGCTTGTTTTCAGTTGGGTGGTCTTGTTTATTTCCACAGTGACTATCTGTTGAACTCTTTGTTGAAACATTTGTCCTGTTCTTTGTACCCTGCAGGAGATCTTTTTACCTCAGAGATTCCTGTTACCAAGGAAAAATTAGAGAAGCTATTGAGAGGGAGTGTTAGGTTGAGTTGAGTGACCCCCAAAATTCATATGTTGGAATTCTAACCCCCAGTACCTCGGAATGTGACCTTATTTGGAAATAGGGTCATTGCAATTATAATTGATTAAGATGAGGTTACCCTGGAACAGACCTCTATTGGGCCTTTAATCTGATCTGTCCTTATATAAAAAAGATTTTCAGGGGCTTCCCTGGTGGCGCAGTGGTTGAGAGTCCGCCTGCCGATGCAGGGGACACAGGTTCGTGCCCCGGTCCGGGAAGATCCCACATGCCGCGGAGAGGCTGGGCCCGTGAGCCATGGCCGCTGAGCCTGCGCGTCCGGAGCCTGTGCTCCACAATGGGAGAGGCCGCAGCAGTGAGAGGCCCGCGTGCAGCAAAAAAAAAAAAAAAAAAAAAAAAGATTTTCACACACACACACACACACACACACGTGGAGGACAACGTGTGATGAAGGTAGAGATCAGGAAGATGCATCCACAAGCCAAGGAAACCCAAAGGTCGTCAGCAACCACCAGAAGTTGGGGGGATGGGGATAGGCCTGGAACAGATGCTCCCCACGGCCCTCAGAGGGAACCAACACAGCCGACACCTTGATCTCAGGCTTCCAGCCTCCAGAACAGTGAGACAGTACATTTCTATTGGTCTTAGCCACCCAGTTTGTGGTATTTTATCAGAGCAGCCATAGCAAACTAATACAAGGAGTATATGGTTTTTTGAAAAAGAGCAGTTTCAACTTGAAACCAAGGGGAATCTTGTGCCCAGAGTTTGCAATGCCTGGACCATAGGCATGAAGTGATTGAACGTGAACAGATAGGCAGGATGGTTTCCCATGGAGCTTCAAGCTGTGGTCATGTGGAGTGAGTGAGTGAGTCACACTTGGGGACCAGAGACCCAGGCCGTCTTCCTGCACCTCCCCATGGCCCGGGATGGCTCTCCTCTCCCACACCACACACTGCCTATTCAAGAACAGGTCAGGAGGGTGGAGATGCAGCCTTGGAAGACGGGACGACTAGAGGTGGCAGATGCCAGCCCCAGGGTCACACACATCCTGGGCACAGCACAAAAGCACCATTCCATCCAGACTTACCTGCGTGAGGGCTGGGAGTGGCCAGGGGTGGAGAATGCAGGACTTGAGGGCTCTCATTTAAGTCCTGGGGTAGCAGGAAACCCCCTTCTAGAAAACCCTATAATAAACCCACACTGCACCCATGGCTGTGCACACTGTCGCCTTGTTCTGGCCACACCTGGGGCCCCTGAGCTCGCTTCCCTCACTGGCCCACTCCCTACTTACTGCCTGACACTGCCACGCTTCATCCCCTCCTGCCCCACTGCCCCCGTCTGACTCTGAATGGTCCTGGGCGGAGGAACATGGAGTGTTTGAGAAGCCAACGCAGGGCGCCTTGGGAGCACATGAGCGGGAGAGTGAGTATGGGGCAGAGGCTGCTGCCAGCTGGGATCTGGAAAGCTCTTCTAGAGTAGCTAAGGTTGTTCATATGCACTTACTCAGGTTTCCTTGAGGAATGGGCACCTTTTAAAAGTTGCATAGAGGTGGCCTAAGGGCTGCCAAAACCTAAGAAAAAAGAAATGACACATAAGATGTAACATTTGGCTTCAATTACAGGCTTGTCTGGTACAAAACACACTTGCTATATAACATATTTGTAAATGCATTGTTTAAACTGTACTGAAATGGGAATTCCTTGGCAGTCTAGTGGTTAGGACTCCACACTTCCACTGCAGGGGGCGCGGGTTCAATCCCTGGTGGGGGAACTAAGATCCCACATGCCGCATGGCGCAGCCCAAAACAACAACAACAAGAACAAAAACAAAAACAAACTGTACTGAAAAGAAAAGGCTAAAGTTAAAAAAAAAAAAAACTTGATTACAAACAATACTCCATAATGGCCAGACTGATAAAGCGCCATTGATAAAAAAAGGCCACAGCACAGATGCGTCGCTGTCGGTAGACTACAAACACGCAGTTATGCAATTTCCACAGGCAAAGAAGCCATTCCTATTCCCCACTAAAGCAGCCAGGCCCACAAATGCAATTATCATATTTCTTCTGTGACATGTTCGTTTCTCTCAAGAAGGAGTAAGAGCTAACTGGTTCTATAAAGGTAAGCAGCTATTTCTCTGTTTTCACTGGTTGAGCAAGTAGCTTATTTCTCAAATTTTGTATTGTTATAAGCAGTATATGAAATACAGGGAAAAATTATACTTTGAAGATGCTGAGATCAAATATTCTTTTTAAAAACTGAATTATAAGTTATCAAGCCATGGAAAGACATAGAGGAACCTTAAATGTATATTACCAAGTGAAGGAATCCAATCTGAAATGGCTACTTATTAAATGATTCCAGCTATATGACATTCTGGAAAAGGCAAAGCTATGGAGACAGTAAAAAAGATTAGTGATTGGGGGTGAGAAGGGATGAATAGGCTGGCTGGTCACAGAGGATTTTTAGGGCAGTAAAACTATTCTGTATGGTGCAATAGTGTAGGATACATGTCATTACACATTTGTCCAAAACCATAGAATGTACGCCAAGAGTGAACACTTATGTAAACCATGGACTTCAGGTAATAATGATGTGTCAGTGTAGGTTCATCAATCGTAACAAATGTACTGCTCTGCTGGGAGATGCTGAGAGCTGGGGAGGCTATGCATGTGTGGGCAGGGCGTATGTGGGAAATCTCTGCATCTTCTGCTCAATTTTGCTGTGAACCTAAAGACCTAACCTAAAAAATAAAGTCTCTTTTTAAAAGTGGATTTACAAGTATCTGGGAGAATCTTAGTACTCACTCCAGAGAAGGGTGTTTTTTTTATGCATCAAATTAAATAACCTTGAGTTTAAAATCTTGAATAGGGCTTCCCTGGTGGCGCAGTGGTTGAGAGTCTGCCTGCCGATGCAGGGGACACGGGTTAATGGGAATTCCTTGGCAGTCTAGTGGTTAGGACTCCACACTTCCACTGCAGGGGGCGCGGGTTCAATCCCTGGTGGGGGAACTAAGATCCCACATGCCGCATGGCGCAGCCCAAAACAACAACAACAAGAACAAAAACAAAAACAAACTGTACTGAAAAGAAAAGGCTAAAGTTAAAAAAAAAAAAAACTTGATTACAAACAATACTCCATAATGGCCAGACTGATAAAGCGCCATTGATAAAAAAAGGCCACAGCACAGATGCGTCGCTGTCGGTAGACTACAAACACGCAGTTATGCAATTTCCACAGGCAAAGAAGCCATTCCTATTCCCCACTAAAGCAGCCAGGCCCACAAATGCAATTATCATATTTCTTCTGTGACATGTTCGTTTCTCTCAAGAAGGAGTAAGAGCTAACTGGTTCTATAAAGGTAAGCAGCTATTTCTCTGTTTTCACTGGTTGAGCAAGTAGCTTATTTCTCAAATTTTGTATTGTTATAAGCAGTATATGAAATACAGGGAAAAATTATACTTTGAAGATGCTGAGATCAAATATTCTTTTTAAAAACTGAATTATAAGTTATCAAGCCATGGAAAGACATAGAGGAACCTTAAATGTATATTACCAAGTGAAGGAATCCAATCTGAAATGGCTACTTATTAAATGATTCCAGCTATATGACATTCTGGAAAAGGCAAAGCTATGGAGACAGTAAAAAAGATTAGTGATTGGGGGTGAGAAGGGATGAATAGGCTGGCTGGTCACAGAGGATTTTTAGGGCAGTAAAACTATTCTGTATGGTGCAATAGTGTAGGATACATGTCATTACACATTTGTCCAAAACCATAGAATGTACGCCAAGAGTGAACACTTATGTAAACCATGGACTTCAGGTAATAATGATGTGTCAGTGTAGGTTCATCAATCGTAACAAATGTACTGCTCTGCTGGGAGATGCTGAGAGCTGGGGAGGCTATGCATGTGTGGGCAGGGCGTATGTGGGAAATCTCTGCATCTTCTGCTCAATTTTGCTGTGAACCTAAAGACCTAACCTAAAAAATAAAGTCTCTTTTTAAAAGTGGATTTACAAGTATCTGGGAGAATCTTAGTACTCACTCCAGAGAAGGGTGTTTTTTTTATGCATCAAATTAAATAACCTTGAGTTTAAAATCTTGAATAGGGCTTCCCTGGTGGCGCAGTGGTTGAGAGTCTGCCTGCCGATGCAGGGGACACGGGTTCGCGCCCTGGTCCGGGAAGACGCCACATGCCACAGAGCGGCTGGGCCCGTGAGCCATGGCCGCTGAGCCTGCGCGTCCGGAGCCTGTGCTCCGCAACGGGAGAGGCCACAACAGTGAGAGGCCTGCGTACAACAAAAAAAATATATATATATCTTGAATAAAAGACTACTTATACAAGGATAACTTCTGTATCGTATGCACTAGCACCAAACTTTAATGCTTAACTTAGTTTATCAAGTCCATTCTTAGGATCACTGAATAAATCAAAATTGTATGTACTTGTATACTCTTAAGATAACTGTACTCATTTACTTATTTATTTGGGGGGAAATGTCTGATATCCAGCCAATGGTCAACCCAGCTTTTCTTCATTTTACTCTTTATTCACTTTTACCCCCATTTCTCTCTCTCTCATTCTCCTGCGCCCACCCTCTAAGGCAACCATATTGGTCCCTATAGGGACTCCTATAAAATATGAAGTATTATTATAAGTTTAGGTACTTTGAATTCACGTAAGCTAGATTTCATCCTGCCTCTTACTTTGTTCACTTGCTAGTAATGTTTTGAAGATCTATTTATACTTCTATGTCCATAAGTCCAGAGCTTCGCTAGTAATGTTTTGAAGATCTGTTTATACTTCTATGTCCCTAAGTCCAGAGCTTCTAGCTGCTACACAGGATTCTACCATGTGAGCAACCACGGCTCACTTCACCATTTCCAGGGAGATGGACACCCAGGTTGGCTCCAAGCCCACCTCCACATCACACTGCCACGAAAATCCTCAGAGGCTCTCATTATGGGCTTGGGAATGTATTCCCCAGGGCAATACTGCCGGCTGCAGTAACACACGGTCACAGGAGAAACACATTCTTAATTAAACTAAGTGTTACAGGATAACTTTCTTTTTAAATCAACACACAGATATTTTACTTTGTCCCAGAAACTGAAACTGACTTTTCATTGTTTCTTTCTATCTCCCTGTTCCAGGATAGACATCAATCATATCCAGGCCTCATCCAAGAATAATACACATAACCTTCCCACTGTTAGATATTGAATTCGATTTACTGAATTCAATTTTATCTTGAATATGAAGACAGCACTGCTAATCAATTTGTATCAGAGTTAGCATTTTTCTTTTAAATGTGATTTTTTTAAAGGTTAGCTATAACAGAAATTCTATGCAAGTGTGCATTTTAGCTGAATTGAAAAATAAAATTTACTGCCTTGTGACTCTATTCCTGGCTCCGGGGCAGATTTCTCACCTTCACATATACCAGGTTTGTGCCAGGATTGGGGAAATGTGGAGAAGCTGTTTCGTTCAAGAGAGCAATTCTGAAGGACCTTTTTAGAACTATGATGAGACCTCAGTGTGTTTTTCCCAGAAATGAACCAAAACGTAGCTTCGACTGGTCAGTTCTGAAAGTCTGTTCCAGAAGTGAGAACAAACAGCAGAGTGGGCTATGAAGCTGGATGACACCTGTGTTCCATGCTAAGATGGTGAGGAAACCTCAGACATCGTGACTTACAAGACTTATACTGAGGGTATTTCAGATTCTATAAAACACTAGAATGTAAATGCCAGAAAGGCATTTAATAATTTTAAATCATTTTTTAAAACATCTTTATTGGAGTATAATTGCTTTACAATGTTGTGTTAATTTCTGCTGTATAACAAAGTGAATCAGCTATATGTTTACGCATATCCCCATACCCCCTCTCTCTTGCGTCTCCTTCCCACCCTCTTTATCCCACCCCTCTAGGTGGTCGCAAAGCACCGAGCTGATCTCCCTGTGCTATGTGGTGGCTTCCCACTAGCTATCTATTTTACATTTAGTAGTGTATATATGTCAATGTTACTCTCTCACTTTGTCCCAGCTTACCCTTCCCCCTCCCTGTGTCCTAAAGTCCATTCTCTACGTCTGTGTCTTTATTCCTCTCCTGCCCCTAGGTTCACCAGAACCGCGTTTTTTTTTGTAGATTCCATATATATGTGTTAGCATACCTTATGTTTCACTTTCTGACTACTTCACCCTGTATGACAGATTCTAGGTCCATCCACCTCACTACAAATAGTTCAATTTCATTTCTTTTTATGGCTGAGTAATAATACTCCATTGTATATATGTGCCACATCTTCTTTATCCAATCATCTGTCGATGGACACTTAGGTTGCTTCCATGTCCTGGCTATTGTAAATAGTGCTGCAATGAACATTGTGGTACATGACTCTATTTGAATTATGATTTTCTCAGGGCATATGCCCAGTAGTGGGATTGCTGGGTCTATGGTAGTCCTATTTTTATTTTTTTAAGGAACCTCCATACTGTTCTCCATAGGGGCTGTATCAATTTACATTCCCACCAACAGTGCAAGAGGGTTCCCTTTTCTCCACACCCTCTCCAGCATTTATGGTTTGTAGATTTTTTAATGATGGCCATTCTGACTGGTGTGAGGTGATACCTCATTGTAGTTTTGATTTGCATTTCTCTAATGATTACAGACGTTGAGCATCCTTTCATGTGTTTGTTGGCACTCTGTATATCTTCTTTGGAGAAAAGTTGATTTAGGTCTTCTGCCCATTTTTGGGTTGGGTTGTTTGCTTTTTTGATATTGAGCTTCATGAGCTGCTTGTATATTTTGGAGATTAATCCTTTGTCTGTTGTTTCATTTGCAAATATTTTCTCCCATTCTGAGAGCTGTCTTTTCGTCTTGTTTATGGTTTCCTTTGCTGTGCAAAAGCTTTGAAGTTTCATTAGCTCCCATTTGTTTATTTTTGTTTTTATTTCCATTTCTCTAGGAGGTGGGTCAAAAAGGATCTTGCTGTGATTTATGTCATAGAGTGTTCTGCCTATGTTTTCCTCTAAGAGTTGTATAGTGTCTTGCCTTACCATTAGGTCTTTAATCCATTTTGCGTTTATTTTTGTGTATGGTGTTAGGGAGTATTCTAGTTTCATTCTTTTACATGTAGCTGTTCAGTTCTCCCAGCAACACTTATTGAAGAGGCTGTCTTTTCTCCATTGTATATTCTTGCCTCCTTTATCAAAGATAAGTGACCATATATGCATGGGTTTATCTCTGGGCCTTCTATCCTGTTCCATTGATGTATATTTCTGTTTTTGTGCCAGTACCATACTGCCTTGATTACTGTAGCTCTGTAGTATAGTCTGAAGTCAGGGAGCCTGATTCCTCCAGCTCTGTTATTCTTTCTCAAGATTGCTTTGGCTATTTGGGGTTTTTTGTGTTTCCATATAAACTGTGCAACTTTTTGTTCTAGTTTTGGGGAAAATGCCAGTGGTAGTTTGATAAGGATTGCACTGAATCTGTAGATTGCTTTGGGTAGTATGGTCATTTTCACAATGTTGATTCTTCCAATCCAAGAACATGGTATATCTTTCCATCTGTTTGTATCATCTTTAATTTCTTTCATCAGTGTCTGACAGTTTTTTGCATAAAGGTCTTTGTCTCCTTAGGTAGGTTTATTCCTAGGTATTTTATTCTTTTTGTTGCAGTGGTAAATGGGAATGTTTCCTTAATTTCTCTTTCAGACTTTTCATCATCTGTGTGTATAGGAATGCAAGAGATTTCTGTGCATTAATTTTGTATCCTGCTACTTTGCCAAATTCATTGATTAGCTCTAGTAGTTTTCTGGTAGCATCTTTAGGATTCTCTATGTATAGTATCATGTCGTCTGCAAACAGTGACAGTTTTACTTCTTCTTTTCTGATTTGGATGTCTTTTATTTCTTTTTCCTCTCTGATTGCTGTAGGTAAAACTTCCAAAACTATGTTGAATAATAGTGGTGAGAGTAGGCAACCTTGTTTTGTTCCTGAACATAGAGGAAATGGTTTCAGTTTTTCACTATTGAGAGTGATGTTGGCTGTGGGTTTGTCATATATGGCCTTTATTATGTTGCGGTAAGTTCCCTCTATGCCTACTTTCTGGAGAGTTGTTATCATAAATGGGTGTTGAATTTTGTCAAAAGCTTTTTCTGCATCTATTGAGATTGTCATATGGTTTTTATTCTTCAATTTGTTAATATGGTGTATCACATTGATTGATTGGCATATATTGAAGAATCTTTGCATTCCTGGGATAAACCCCACTTGATCATGGTGTATGATCCTTTTAATGTGCTGTTGGATTCCGTTGGCTAGTATTTTGTTGAGGATTTTTGCATCTACATTCATCAGAGGTATTGGCCTGTAGTTTTCTTTTTTTGTGACATCTTTGTCTGGTTTTGGTATCAGGGTGATGGTGGCCTTGTAGAATGAGTTTGGGAGTGTTCCTCCCTCTGCTATATTTTGGAAGAGTTTGAGAAGGATCGGTGTTAGCTCTTCTCTAAATGTTTGATAGAATTCACCTGTGAAGCCATCTGGTCCTGGGCTTTTGTTTGTTGGAAGATTTTTAATCACAGTTTCAATTTCAGTGCTTGTGATTGGTCTGTTCATATTTTCTATTTCTTCCCAGTTCAGTCTTGAAAGGTTGTGCTTTTCTAAGAATTTGTCCATTTCTTCCAGGTTGTCCATTTTATTGGCATAGAGTTGCTTGTAGTAGTCTCTTAGGATGCTTTGTATCTCTGCAGTGTCTGTTGTTACTTCTCCTTGTTCATTTCTAATTTTATTGATTTGAGTCCTCTCCCTCTTTTTCTTGATGAGTCTGGCTAATGGTTTATCAATTTTGTTTATCTTCTCAAAGAACCAGCTTTTAGTTTTATTGATCTTTGCTATCATTTTCTTCATTTCTTTTTCATTTATTTCTGATCTGATCTTTATGATTTCTTTCCTTCTGCTAACTTTGGGGGGGGGTTTGTTCTTCTTTCTCTAATTGCTTTAGGTGTAAGGTAAGATTGTTTATTTGAGATTTTTCTTGTTTCTTGAGGTAGAATTGTATTGCTATAAACTTCCCACTTAGAACTTTTGCTACATTCCATAGGTTTTGGGTTATTGCGTTTTCATTGTCCTTGTTTCTAGGTATTTTTTCTTTTTCTCTTTGATTTCTTCAGTGATCTCTTGATTATTTAGTAGCATAATGTTTAGTGTTTGTGTTTTTTAGTTTTTTTCCTGTAATAGATATCTAGTCTCATAGCATTATAGTCAGAAAAGATATTTGATACGATTTCAATTTTCTTAAATTTACCAAGGTTTGATTTGGGACCCAAGATCTGGTCTATCCTGGAGAATGTTCCATGAGCACTTGAGAAGAAAGTGTATTCTGTTGTTTCTGGATGGAATGTCCTATAAATATCAATTAAGTCCATCTTGTCTAATGTATCATTTAAAGCTTGTGTTTCCTTATTTATTTTCATTTTGGATGATCTGTCCACTGGTGAAAGTGGGTTGTTAAAGTTCCCTACTATTACTGGTTTACTGTTGATTTCCCCTTTCATGGCTGTTAGCATTTGCCTTATGTATTGAGGTGCTCCTATGTTGGATGCATAAATATTTACAATTGTTATATCTTCTTCTTGGACTGATCCCTTGATCATTATGTAGTGTCCTTCTTTGTCTCTTGTAATAATCTTTAGTTTAAAGTCTATTTTGTCTGATATGAGAATTGCTACTCCTGCTTTCTTCTGACTTCCATTTGCATGGAGTATCTTTTTCCATCCCCTCACTTTCAGTCTGTATGTGTCCCTAGGTCTGAAGTGGGTCTCTTGTAGACAGCATGTATACGGGTCCTTTTATTGTATCCATTCAGCCAGTCTGTGTCTTCTGGTTGGAGTATTTAATCCATTTACATTTAAGGTAATTATAGATATGTATGTTCCTATTACCATTTTCTTAGTTGTTTGGGGTTTGTTTTTGTAGGTCATTTCCTTCTCTTGTGTTTCCTACCTAGAGAAGTTCCTTTAGCATTTGATGTAAAGCTGGTTTGGTGGTGCTGAATTCTCTTAACTTTTGCTTGTCTGTAAAGCTTTTGATTTCTCCATCGAATCTGAGTGAGAGCCTTGCTGGGTAGAATACTCTTTTTTTTTTTTTTTTTTTTAAACATCTTTATTGGGGTATAATTGCTTTACAATGGTGTGTTAGTTTCTGCTTTATAACAGAGTGAATCAGTTATACATATACATATGTTCCCATATCTCTTCCCTCTTTTCTCCCTCCCTCCCACCCTCCCTATCCCACCCCTCCAGACAGCCACAAAGAACCGAGCCGGTTTCCCTGTGCCATGCGGCTGCTTCCCACTGGTGTAGAATACTCTTGGTTGCAGGTTTTTCCCTTTCATCACTTTAAATATGTCCTACCACTCCCTTCTGGCTTGCAGAGTTCCTGTTGAAAGATCAGCTGTTAACCTTATGGGGATTCCCTTGTATGTTATTTGTTGTTTTTCCCTTGCTGCTTTTAATATTTTTTCTTTGTATTTAATTTTTGATAGTTTGATTACTATGTGTCTCGGTGTGTTTCTCTTTGGGTTTATCCTGTATGGGACTCTCTGTGCTTCCTGGACTTGATTGATTGTTTCCTTTCCCATATTAGGGCAGTTTTCGATTATAATCTCTTCAGATATTTTCTCAGACCCTTTCTTTTTCTCTTCTTCTTCTGGGACCCCTATAATTTGAATGTTGGTGCGTTTAATGTTATCCCAGAGGTCTCTGAGACTGTCCTCAATTCTTTTAATTTTTTTTTCTTTATTCTGCTCCCTGGCTGTTATTTCCACCATTTTATTTTCCAGCTCACTTATCTGTTCTTCTGCTTCAGTTATTCTGCTATCGATTCCCTCTAGAGTATTGTTAATTTCAGTAATTGTGTTGGTCATCACTGTTTGTTTGCTCTTTAGTTCTTCTAGATCCTTGTTAAAGGTTTCTTGTATTTTCTCCATGCTGTTTCCGAGATTTTGGATCATCTTTACTATCATTACTCTGAATTCTTTTCCAGGAAGGTTGCCTATTTTGCCTTCATTTATTTGGTCTTTATACCTTGCTATTTCATCTGCAACATATTTTTTTGGCATTTATTTCTTTTCTTTTTTTTTTTTTCTTTGATGGGTGGTGCTGTATTCCTATCTTACTGGTTGTCTGGCCTGAGAAGTCCAGCACTGGAGTTTGCAGGCAGTTGGATAGAGCTGGGTCTTGGTGCTGAGATGAGGACCTCTGGGAGGCCTCACTCTGATTAATATTCCCTGGGGTCTGAGGTTCTCTGTTAGTCCAGCAGTTTGGACTCGGAGCTCCCACCACAGGAGCTCAGGCCCAACTTCCAGCCAGGGGACAAAGATCCCGCAAGCTTCGTGGCACAGTTAAAAAAAAAAAAGAAAGAAAGAAAAAAGGAGCAGTACAATATCAAAGAATAAAAAACAAAATAACATTAGAAAGATAAAAAATATATTAGGAAAATAAAACTATAATTGAAACAACTGCAACAAGGTAAAATAAAACCACAACAGAAAAAAGAAAAAAAAAAAGGTGGGGGGAACAAGCCAAAAGGAGAGATAACTAACAAAGTATAAAGAATAAAGTAAGATTAGAAAAATAAAAGATTAGGAAAAATAAAAATATAAAAGAATCAACAACAGCGAATCAACAAGATAAAACAGAACCCCAATCTAAAAGAGGAAAAAAGAAAAAAAAAAAAAAAGCGCCTTGGCTATGGGGGCGGAGTTTAGGCAGGGGTGGAACTTAGGCAGGGGCAGGGTTTAGGGTGGGGTGGGACCTAGGCAGATGCAGGGAGTGACGTTTCAGCGGCATGGGGCGGGGCCTAGGCTCAGGACCTGTGCAGAAGGGGAGAGGCAGCAGGTGGAAAGGAGGGCCTCTGGAGTGTGGAGTTCTGGAGTTTGGAGGTGGGGCCCTGAGTGAGGGTGTGTGGGTGGGGTTTCGGCCCAGCAAGTTGGAGGGGGTCTCAGAGGGGGTCTCTGAGTATAGAGGTAGGGCCCTAGGTGGGGTGTAGGGGCGGGGCTTGGGCTCTACGTGGCAGGAGGGAGCTCCGAGGGCAGAGGATTAGGCCCCAGAGCCCAAAAAGCTTCCCTGGTGCTGAAGTGGACAGGGAAAGGCTGGTCCCGTTCCCTTCTGTTCCTTTGTGCCCCTCCCCCAGGGTCTCCCTGGTCGCTGCTGGACCCCTAACCTTGGGTGGGTCCCAGTGGGTGTAGGAACTCCTCCCCTCCCCCAGTCGCCCCTCAGGGGTACTGTCCCAGAGGTCCGGCCTTTACTTTTGCTCCCCCTTCCCTCTCTCCCACTTCCTCAGGACCCGCCGCACAGCTGGAGAGGGCCTCAGTGGGCAGAGGATCAGGCCCGGGATCTCAGTAGGCTCCTGGGGGCCCCAGTGGGCAGGGGAAACCTGGCCACGCTCCCTTTTGATCCTCTGCCCTCCCAATGGTTCCCCAATTTCCTCCTTTGGGTGTGGGATCCCTTCCCCTCCTCCCTCCACCCCTCAGGGGCGCCAGTCCCGGCCCGCCTCCGCTTCTCCCCCTTCACTCCTCCCATGCCCCACGCCCTACCTGGTCGCTGGGGGTTCCTCCCATCCCCTTAGGTGTCCGTGGTCCCCCCGTTAGGTGCCCTAATTGTGAGGAGACGTGAATTCTGCGTCCTCCTAGTACACCATCTTGACTCTGCCCCTTAAGAATCATTTTTCATATATTAAAATAATTTCCACAGACTTGACATACCACTGCAAGAGTTAAATTTTCCAGGGGACAGACAGAACCTCCCAGGGTACCTCAACATCTCCAGTTTGCACTCAGAGTTGTCAGCCTTCCAGCCCATCTCTGGATAAAGCCACGTGGAAGGCAGCCAGCTCAATAGGAGCAAACAAACCTCTCACTTCCAGCTTCCCAAGGGCAATTCCCTTTGAAGAACCCTGGGGGTGAGAGGTTAGGGTGGGGTTGGCAGGGAGCCAGGTGGATCAGATCTGTGCGATGGGAGGAATTTGCATGTAAGGCAAATCAGACCTCCGATGGTCTGAGGAGGCTAACATTTTTTTCAGCTTCCTTGAGGTATAATCGACAAAAATTGTATATATTTAAGGTGTACAATGTGACAATATTTTAAAACTTTTTGCCCGGAGATGTTTAGCTCACCATTTAATATTATCTACATAAATTATTTTTACGGGTATCTGTGGGCTTCAGTGAAACTCAAGGAGATAATGTAGGCTGACCAAAGTCACATCACTCTAAGTAGCTCAGCTTGGATTAAAATATTAATAAAAATATTAATAATGATAAATCTGATCTTCTCCAGGCTTGGAATTCTCTGCTTTAAGTCCTCATCAGCAAGACTGCCTGGGATACTGGGACAATGTAATGAGTCGCAGAATCGGAGCTGGAAGGGACCTTAGAGGCCAACAGATTTTATCTCCCCTCTCTCTCTCACACACACACATGCATTTAACCATACCTCAAGAAAGATGACCTGTCTGCTTGGTGACCTCCAGGAAATGATGTTCATTGTACTACGAAAGAGCCCCTTAGGACTCCCCTGGTGGCAGTGGTTAAGAATCACCTGCGGGCTTCCCTGGTGGCGCAGTGGTTGAGAGTCCGCCTGCCGATGCAGGGGATACGGGTTCGTGTCCCGGTCTGGGAAGATCCCACATGCCGTGGAGCGGCTGGGCCCGGGAGCCATGGCCGCTGAGCCTGCTCGTCCGGAGCCTGTGCTCCGCAACGGGAGAGGCCACAACCGTGAGAGGCCCCCATACCGCCAAAAAAAAAAAAAAAGAACCCCCTGCCAGTGCAGGGGACACGTGTTCAATCCCTGGCCTGGGAAGATCCCACATGTCACGAAGCAACTAAGCCCATGAGCCACAACTACTGAGCCCTGTCCTGCAACTACTGAAGCCCACGCACCTAAAGTCCATGCTCCCCAACAAGAGAAGCCACCACAGTGAGAAGCCCACGCACCGAAACAAAGAGTAGCCCCCACTCGCCACAACTAGAGAAAGCCCGCACACAGCAACAAAGACCCAACGCAGCCAAAAATAAATAAAATTTTTTAAAAAAAGAAAGAAAGAGTCCTTTAAAATCCATGTATATTGAAAACATAATAATTCAAAGGGAAAAAAAGCTTAGGAAATAACCTGGGAAAGTAGTAGTTTTTTCCAGTAATTTGCTATTTTAGATAATGGAACCTACTGAGAAAAGAATACTAAATATCAAAGAACAAGGAAAGATAATACGACTATGGAATATTATATAGATGTAAAATGATAACTATGAAAAGTATGTGGAAATTTTTTATTGGTCAAATTATAAAACATTAAGTCTATACAAAAATACTCTATTACTCAATGCTGGTGAGGGTACAATGAAATGTATTCTCAAAGTGGACCTTGGGGATATAAATTGGCCCAGGATTTCTGAAAAATAATTGATAATATGGAATAAGACCCTTTAAATCTATTCAGACCATTCACCTCAGTGATTTCACCTCTAGGAATTTATTCTAAGGAAAGGATCTGAAAATTAGACAGTTTATACACAAAGATATTTAGCACACCATTATGTACAAGAGCGAAACATTAGAAACAACCAAATGCTAAACACTGGGGGAATGGTTAAATTATGGTAGATGCACAGAGAGGAATATTATGCAATAAATAAATAAATATAAATAAATAAATAAATAAATAAATAGCCCCTTTCGCCATGTGAGGGTACAATGAGAAGTCTGCAACCCAGAAGGTGTGCCTCACCCCAGTAGGCTGACACACTGATCTCTATGAGTTCCACCTCCATAACTAATTACACTTTTCATATTTAAGCAAGAATGGTGAAGGAACCTGTAATTCTTCTCTTGAAGAGTTAAAGGGAATGCAAGTGCCAACCACAAAACTTTACAAAGGAACAAATACAATCAAGTTGCTAAAGGAAAAAATGTTTTTAGTAAAGAAATTAACTCAGACACATGGAAGCTATAAGACAATGAACTGTACAAGAATTTGGGGGAAAATGTCTATTTAGATATAAAATGTTGGGTAAAAATAGGTCCTCAGTGACATGGGAAAATGTTTATGACAATGCTTAAGAAAGAAAACAGGATAAAAAATTGTATATAGAGTATATCCCTCAACTAGGTAAAATAGGAAGCATATGGAAAAGTCTGGAAGGAATTTCACCCAAATGTTGAGAGCTGCTTGAATAAGCTGCATAGTAACAAAATACAGGGGAATATGTATGTCTGGGTAGCACGTGTATATGTGTTTAATTGTGAATTAAATACCACCATGTCTTCCAGCTTCAGTAAAACTTGTAAAGAGCTGAAACTCTGTTAGAAGGTACTTGTATCACCTGTGAAGCAAGTGGACTTGGATGAGTCATAAATATGTATTGCAAACTCTAGGGCAACTGATTAAAAAAATAAAAATAGAAGAAAAATTGAAATGTTAAGAGAGGAGAGAAATGGAATGATATAAAATGTTCATAAAACTAGAGAAGGCAGAAAAAGACAAAAAAACCCAGAAAAAACACAATGAATGAAAACAGTAACAAATATGGCAAAGATGTCCACAATCACTTTAAATGTGAATGGCCTTGACATGTATACACTGATGTGTATAAAATAGATGACTAATAAGAACCTGCTGTATAAAATAATAAATAAAATAAAATTCAAAAATAATGTGAATGGCCTAAATAAACCAATTAAAAGAATATCAAAATAGATAGAAAAAACAGAAGACCCAACGACACATTGTCTACAAGAAACCCACTTTAAATATAAAGACATAGATTAAATGTAAAGGGATGGAGAAAGATATACCATGCTAGCACTAATCAAAAGAAAGCTGGCATAGTTATGTTCATTTTAGAGCAGAATTCAGAGAAGGAAATTTATCAGGGATAAAGAGAAGCATTATAAAATGATAAAGGGGCCAATTTTCCAAGAAGATATAACAACCCTTAATGTGTATACTCCCAACAACAGAGCAACAAAATATGTGAGGCAAAAACTGATAGAACAGCAGGGAGAAACAGATGAATCTACTATTAATAGCTGGAGACTTCAACACCCCTCTATCAGTAACTGACAAACCCATCAGGCAGAAAATCAGTAAGGACATAGTTAAACAGAACAGCCCCATCAATCAACTGAATTTAACTGGCATTTGTAGACGACTCCATCCAACCACAGCAGATTACACATTCTTCTCAAACTCACACGGAATATTCACCAAGATAGACTATATTCTGGGCCATAACAAATTAAAGAGAAGAAATAGCTCCGTGGCACTCAGTCATTATGTTACCCCAAATAACAGACACTATTAATTTGAATGCGTCTTTCTAGCCATGGAAAATGAAGCAGAGTTCGTCTTTTAATAAAAGCACAAAATTAGACAATCTACCGTAAAATAATATTTTTGCTGCCTATTAAAAAAAACCCTAAGCTAATAAGTCTAAAGAAATGGTAACATATTCACTTGAAATCAGTTTTTCTCAGAAGCAGAAAGGTTGTCAGTTTTCGCATCTCTACAGACTGACATGAATCTGGGCTGTGTTCTGTTTTCCCTCCTTGCGCAATGGGAAATAACCCTGCTCCTCCGAACACCAGTTCCCCCATTATGCTCTGAATCCCAGCCCTTCCCACTCTCCTGTCTTCACTCCATGGGCCACCCCCATCAGTGCACAACATGTCTGGTATCCATAATTTTAAGGTTGCCATATTTAGCAAATAAAAATAGACACGTAGGTAAATTTAGTAGGAATAAATGAAACTTTGTTGATGTTCTTTGCCTGTGTTTTAGCTTATCAATATCATTTGTAATTCTGACTGCCACCCATCACAATACCATCCTTCTACATTTTGAGGCATTATTAAATTCAGTAGGTCACTCTGAACTCATTGATGTGAAGAGCATACAAACCCTAACTTCTGAGGTCCGGGGGACAGTAACCTCAGAAGACAGAAACCTTAATTATCCAGAAAGGGGTTGAGACACGGAGGACTTTGTCATAGGCCAAAGCAGACTTTTGATCCTGCAGAAATACTTGAGATGTTACTCCTGGTGGGGGAGAAAGAGGTAGGCAGCCTGGGCAGGAAATGCGTTATGGAAAGTTGATGTGTGTGCCAGTGAAGGGAAAGACATCGAGCAAACACTTTTCACAATGGTCCCCCCCCCAAGGCAGTGTGCAGAAGCTTTTAAGTTACCTGCGTTAAAGCCGAGGCTAGAAATGGAATATGGCTTTCTGGACCCAGCCTCCCTGTCCATGAAGTCCTCTGTCTCAGCTACAAGCACTGGGAAGTCCCTGAAAAATGCCATGAAATATGTCAGGAGGTCAATCGGCCAGTGCCCCCCAGTGGAGCACAGAATTAGCCACAAAGGGGTGGGGCTCTCAAGGTCATGGTGCCATTTCCCTCCAGCAGCTGAAGAACCCCGGACACATTCCCCCATCATTCTCCCCAGATTACATCCTACACCAGTTCTAATCCTTGTGCCCTCTTCCTGACCTAATCTATTTAATTATAAGGTCAGTTAGAAAGCAAATCATCGTGATCAGTCCCAGTCAACAAACAAGATTAAATTGGCTGTCTGGATGTGAGGGGAGTTTGGGGGAGAATGGATGCCTGTATATGTATGGCTGAGTCGCTTTGCTGTGCACAGGAAACTATCACAACATTGTTAATCGGCTATACTCCTATATAAAATAAAAAGTTTTTTTAAAAAGATTAAATTGTCTGAGATTTAAATTTTTTTATTAAAATTTTGATTGCAATATCTCAGATGGTGGGGTTATAGTGGTTTTTATTTCCTTTTTTGCTAATCTGAATTGTTCCAGAAAAGGTAAAATTAAATAGATTCGGTTTAATGGGCTACCTATAGTATTGGGTTGACCAAAAGATTCGTTCGTTTTTTTCCATAAGATGGCTCTAGTTGCACTTAGTTGTCTTTTTCATTCAAAACAATTCTGTTAGAGTGTGACAGCTGTCATACGAACATGCATTTAAAAAAAAGACTTATTGAAATTGGTGAGGGCTTCCCTGGTGGCGCAGTTGTTGGGAGTCCGCCTGCCGATGCAGGGGACACGGGTTCGTGCCCCGGTCCGGGAAGATCCCACATGCCGCGGAGCGGCTGGGCCCGTGAGCCATGGCCGCTGAGCCTGCGCGTCCGGAGCCTGTGCTCCGCAACGGGAGAGGCCACAACAGTGAGAGGCCCGCGTACTGCAAAAAAAAAAAAAAAAAAAAAAAAAAATTGGTGAATATTTGTGTAGCCATTTTAATATTGAAGATGAAAGAAAAAAGCAACATTTTGGACATATTATGCTTTATTATTTCAAGAAAGGTAAAAATGCAACTGAAACACACAAAAAAGATTTGTGCGGTGTATGGGAAGGTGGGGTGACTGATCGAACATGTCAAAAGTGGTTTGTAAAGTTTCATGCTGAAGATTTCTCGCTGGACGATGTTCCAAAGTCGGGCAGACCAGTTGAAGTTGAGAGCCATCAAATCAAGACGTTAACTGAGAACAATCAACGTTATACCACGCGGGAGATAGCCGACAGACTCAGAATATCCAAATCAAGCGTTGAAAATCATTTGCGCCAGCTTGGTTATGTTAATCGCTTTGATGTTTGGGTTCCACATAAGTTAAGCGAAAAATACCTTCTTGACTGTATTTCCACATGTGATTCTCCTTAAATGTGACGAAAACGTTCCATTTTTAAAATGTGACGGACGATGAAAAGTGGATACTGTACAACAACGTGGAATGGAAGAGATTGTGGGGCAAGTGAAAGGAACTACCAGCCACACCAAAGGCCGGTCTTCATCCAAAGAAAGTGATATTGTGTATACGGTGGGATTGGAACGGAGTCCTCTATTACGAGCGTCTTCCAGAAAACCAAATAATTAATTCCAACAAGTACTACTCCCAATCAGACCAACTGAAAACGGCACTCGACGAAAAGCGTCCAGAATTAGTCAACAGAAAACGCATAATCTTCCATCAGAATAACACAAGACTGCATGTTTCTTTGATGACCAGGCAAAAACTGTTACAGCTTGGCTGGGAAGTTCTGATTCATCTGCCGTATTCACCAGACATTTCACCTTCGGATTTCCATTTATTTAGGTCTTTACAAACTTCTCTCAATGGAAAAAATTTCAATTCCCTGGAAGACTGTAAAGGCACCTGGAACAGTTCTCTGCTCAAAAAGATAAAAAGTTTTGGGAAGATGGAATTATGAAGTTGCTTGAAAAATGGCAGAAGGTTAGTGGAACAAAAGGGTGAATACGTTGTTCAACGTATTTCTCGGTGAAAATGAAAAATGTGTTTTATTTTTCCTTAAAAACCGAAGGCACTTTTCGGCCAACCCAAAAATATGATGTTCTGATTTAAATTTGGTTAATTACATCTTTTTTCAAGAACTTTACTCCTAAACTTGTCTTGCAAGGAATCCAGAAAGAACAGTAGCAGGAAAATGTAAAACAGCATTCTAAACACATACCGGTTCTTGGACCTCAAATCCAGGCAGTGATTATTCGCGCTCTCGCTCTCTCTCACTCTCACTCTCTCTCTCTCTCTCTCTCTCTCTCTCACTTAAAGCTTTAGGAATTTCTAAAGGGAACAGCTACTTCTGAATTCTGCTACAAGTAGAACATCCCGGCTGTTCTTCAAAAGCAGCCACAATGCCGAATTACTCTGGCAGAAAAAGACCAACATTCATTTGCACTAAAATGCAGCAAC
This sequence comes from Lipotes vexillifer, assembly GCF_000442215.2. NCBI lineage: Eukaryota > Metazoa > Chordata > Mammalia > Artiodactyla > Lipotidae > Lipotes > Lipotes vexillifer. The sequence continues at coordinate 4,918,335 of NW_006793703.1, forward strand.
TCCATTTTAGCTTTTAAGCCATTATTTAAAAAACAAAAACAAAAACCCCCCAACTCTTTGTACTAATGTTTTCTTTAGAACAATCTCAGAATTGTAAAATGCTGAATGAAAGACACCACTGATTTGAGGCGTATCATCACATCACAGTATCAAAGTCTAAATACTTACACTAATGCGTATTTTCAGGGTACTGATGTAACCACCTAGGAACCAGTCACTCTAAAACAACTTTACAATAGGAGCTTTCCAGATATGTTCTGTTTCATGCTTCTGTAATGCTATCCTTTGGCACAAATATGACACATAGTAGTTTAACTACATGAATATGGGTTACCTAGAATTGTGACTACAATTTTTGCGGTCTCCCAACACCAGAGAGATCAAACACACACCACCTCTAATTATTTCCCCAGGTGGGTGTAGCAAGGAAGGTGTCGGAGATCTTTAGAGGAAGAAAGTTACTGCATAAATAGAGCACGGTCCAACAACAATAAAAACATTTCATTAATTATCTAACCCAGGCACTGGACCAAAGGATCTCTCTTGTTATTGTTTCTTGTTTGCTTTTTACCTTAAACCGTGCTTGGCAGGTGCAATGTGGTAGAGGAGAAAGAGGGACAAGAAATGCCAACTGTGGTTTAAGTTCACATTCACGTCAACCCAGTGGTCAGGCTCTGGGTGTGGGACCAGCCTGACCTTCCTCCTAAGCCTTAGTTGCTTCTCATAACTCCTTGTTCTTCCACCATTTTGAACCTTTTTACATTTCGAGCATGTAAAATCTCTTAGGGGAACGAGGTGTACCAAGTAGTCCAGTGTTTTTGGTTTTAATCTGAAGTATACTTATTAAAACATAATATAAAGATATATTAAAACTATTATATTTCTTCAGCTATGTCTAAAACATTGGGGTATCTGACACCACTGTGAATATATGTATGTTTTTAAATCCCTTTATTTTTCTTTCAAGGATTAATTTTTGGTTTTCTCAAATGTGCTTAAACTTTCCTGATATCCTGTCCTTCTGTTTTTTTTTTTTTTAACCTCTGTAAACAGCTGAAACACACATTAGTCTCTTCATAGTGGTCTGCTTTCTCTAATTTTTAGGTTCAAATTCTCCTTTTGGTTAATCCTGTGAACTTTCCTTCACGAAGGCTTATTTTCTGCCAAGACTTGCAACTGTTAACTGTGGTTTCCACTTCAGCAGGGGCTGACTGCCTTGAGAAGCAAGGCAAGTTCTGGGTCATGGATGCCCACGGCAGGCTCTTATTAGCCTCTGCAGGGGCCTATGGGCTTTATCTGTACCAGACTAGTTTTTAAATTTTCAATTAATTTTAGATTTAGAGAAAAATTGCAAAAATAGAGTGTTTCTGTATACCTTTTACATAGGTATACCTATGTATACCTATACATAGGTATACCTTTTACATAGCTTCCCCTAATATTAAAGTTAGCAGAATCAATAAATGAACCTCTGTACAATACTGCTAACTACACTATAGACTGTATTTGGATTTCACCATTTTTTCCACTGATAACTTTTGTTGTTCTAGAATCCTATCCAGGTTCCCACATTTCATTCCTTTGTTGTGTTCCACTGTGTTTTGTAGTTCCTCTTGTTTTTCTCAGTTTCAAGGGGTTTTTATTTTCTTGAGTTTCATAAGCAACTCCAGGTTTACCCTATTACCTTTCAAGATTATACAAACGTCGATCTTCTCAGTTATCTTTCTAGACTGTAGTCCTAATCTTTTAATTCCAAAATGAATCTGCTCTTAATGGAAGCATCAGTTTGATTAGTGGGGAGCCGTAGAGCAAAACAGTTGAGTAGAAAGGAGTGGCACCAACCAATGTGAGTGACAATTCTGCAAATTCCACACACTGAATAGACTGCTTTCAACTTAATTCTTTGGAAAATGAAAGTACTAGGTGTTCTCATGAGGGACACGAAAATTAGAGAAAAACATCTCATGCAACTTTCACATTTTGCAAATGAGAGAATTATCACGTTGCAAAGGAAATAAACAGAAAATCTCACTTGACACCAATTCATAGCATTTATTGACATTTCCATTTAAAATGCTAGGAAAGCTGTATAAATTGTAAACATGGAAACCAAACACTTGCATAAATTATCTCAAAAACTACAGCACATTAGAAAACAGTGCAGCTAATTGAAGGGTAGAAACATAACCAGCAAAGAGAAGGGAGGGTTCGATTACTAAATCATATACCCATACTGAAATTTAAGGGCCCGTTTGAGACCAGCAAACCATGATTGTCAAGTTCAAATTGCAGTATTGAGCCCACGAGCGCCCTCAATTTACTCTGCATATTTTCGTACATTAATGCTCATAATCTAGGAATGAGGGTGCAGGAAGAGTCATAAGAACATGGGCCTTGACAACGTCAGAGGAGACAAGTGGGCATCTCAGAGCAGCTCGGCTAAGCAGCCTTTCCCGTAAGGGCGAGCCTCACCGGATCCCCATGCTCCCTAGACTGTGCCCCCGAGGAGGGCAAAGTGGAGAGTTTCTACTCTCCTTTTCTGAAATTAACCCTCTGTTGCTTAGAGCAACCGAGCCCATTGGTGGAGCCTCTGTTCCCCCTAGTGCCCCCTCCTCCTTCCCCACATCTGCAGGAGGAACAGTACAGGGAGACTGGCTAGAAGCTGGCCCTGTACTATTCCGACCTTGCACACTTACGGAGTCAAGTTATGAATGCTGGAAATCTGCTGGACATGAGAAGGGGCTATTCATGATGTTCCAAATTGTCCAGAAAGATTCCGTGGAATCAGGGACCTCGAGACCCAAATCACTTCAATTTTCGCTGTCCCTTCTACTTATCCACTCTTTGTTTAAACGTGAAGGGGCCCCAGAGCAGAAAAACCCCAGAGGAAGACGGAAAAGCAAAAAGCCTGCATGATTATCTACCCTGTGGGAAAGGAATTCGGACAGAGTGCCTCAGAGGGAGACATTCCTTCCTTCTTTCACTTGCTCACTGGTTCCCAACTTTGTTTCATGTTTCCAAGGCATCTGATATTCTTTTCCTAAATGTCAATGCTGCTGCGTGTTAAGATAAATTGTCAAGTGTTCTGTTACACACACAGCATGGAATGAGGATCGTACCGTGAGGTTTCGGTTTTCAAGTCTTTTTCATAAAATTAGAGAAAGGAGTCCTAGTTTAAACACTGAACATCACCAAGGATATCAAAAGAAGCCTGAAATGCACACACTCCTTGTACGCTAGGTAACAAGTGTAAGCCTAATACAGTTTATGAGTGTTTTACAGCAGTTGCTCAGAGAAACCCCTCTCACCTGTTACGAGAATATCCATGACGGTGCTGGATTAAACATACAAATGAAGTTCAAGTTACCATCCCATAAAAACGTGCTTTGAAAAAAAAAAACCCCAAAAACGTGGTTTGTGTTCAGATGGTCTATACATGCAGGTGCAGAAGGAGACTCCTTCACGCTCCTGCCTGGAACAAAGGTGGGCTCTGGAGACTGGCTTTGGGGACTTGCTCTGGAGGTAGAAATGAAATGGCTAAAACATCTACAGTGAAAGCGGGCGTGGTACTTAACACTGGAGCCCCCTGCCCACCCACCCAGAACCTTGACCAGCTCTCCTTCCAACCAACAGATTCATTCATGTCTAGGAATCTCGTATGAAAGGGACAGAGATTTAATGATTAACTCCTGAAGCACGGCAAATGCAAATCAGTGTCCAAGTGACTGGTTGGTCACTGGAGCACTAAGTTGTGCAAACGCAGTAAACACTGACCCTGTACGCAGTTCAACAGGAGGCTCATAAAGCACGGAATTACCTGTTTCAGCCCGAAGCCTCCAGGTGTCCCTTCACCTGTGCCCTGCATCACTGGCCTCATGCCCTGAAAAATCTGGTTGGCAAAAAACAGCTTAAGTCTGCTGCTCAAAAGCCACGTACCACCAAAATGAAAACACACTCTGAAATTAAGTATAATCTGGAGGAAAATGTGTAGGCAGCTGTAAATAAGTCAAATAGATTTATTTATAACCCACTATGCTCCACAAAGGATTAAATGTGGCCGAATGGCTGACCCTTGAGATCTGCTCAAAGCAGTAGACCTCGGTGCAAGTCTCACTATTTTCACACTTGACATTGGTCATCCAGCAGTTCCTGGGACTCTCCCCTCCCCTTCAGAACGGATCTCTTCCTCCGCCTTCTTCCTAGCCTGGTCATTTTCTCGCTGTATTCCTGCAAATGTGTCCTCATAGCATCACTTCCTCCTCTTATAAAACTCCCTCGACCGTGCAGTTAGGGATTTCGTCCCCATATTGGAGCGGATCAGGATCAAGGTTATTTTCAAAGGCAGCTTCACCCACTTTCTCCATCCGGCTCTTCCCACAGCATCTCACCATGCGCCTGGGAAGCTCCTGTCTTCCTCAGCTTCTGACATTGAGTTATCCCCCAGATCCCACTGTTTCCCTATGTGCAGCTTCCATTCCTCCTTCTGAGTGCCTAATGCACTTGTGTACTTTCGGTGAATCTTACTGATGTTTAAACCACGTTATTTTTCCTTTTCTTCCATCTTTTATAGCCATGGGTATTGTCTGATTCAGATTCTAAGATCTCAGAAGGCAGGGCTCCTATTGACTTATTTGGTGCCAGGAACAGCAGTAAATCAGGAGCAGAAAGATGCATGATAATTGAAAGTTAACGGTGAAGGAAGTGAATTTAAAGCAAAGCAGGAGAGAGGAAGCAGAGTCACATGGGGCCTCTAGTTTTCCTCTGGTTCCCTCCACGGGAACTCGCTCACTGGGAGGCCACAGCAGATCAGATCACCCATATGCCACTGCAATCACACAGGTAGTCTACATTCTCACAGTGCTTTGTGTTCCCGCCTCAAGGGACGTGTGCACATGTGACCACATCTGATTCTCTCAATGAGAAATTTCCTGGGAGGTGGGCAGGGGAGGCCTGTTCTCGTTTGGCTGATGGGGGAAATGAGGCTTAGAGAAGAGACCTGACACAGCCAGTTAGTGATTGTGTAGATTCTGAAAATGATCATTTCTCCAAACAATCTTCTCTAAAACTCTGACTCAAATTTATAGCTCTTGCTATTACCACTAGAACTTTTCAAAGAGGAAAAAAGAACAGACGTAAAATTTAACTTTTCATTTTGTGGTGTTTCAATAAATGGAACTCCAGAGCCACGCATGACTGCCACGAGGACCTTCCGTTACGTAGATCCCATTCACTGAGTGGTGCTCCCCATGACAGCTAGTCTGTTCTGAGTCTCGTGATGGTCAAACTGAGTGCAAACTGAGTATGCTTTATGGCCAACGCAAGAGTGCCGGGGACCCCACCGGCCTGCTCACACCCACCACACATCACCGGTTGTTTATTCCACGTCATCTTTGGTCTTGACGTCGGTTTAAAAGTGTATCGGTTCTAAGAAGAAAAATACAGGTAGAATCTCCTTACGCTAGTTTGAAAGGCATCAAAACTGCTACTGCAGCCCCATTTAAAACAGAGGCCCGTTCCTGCCATGTACTAAGGAGGTAATCATGTTCGTACAATCTGCATGTGAACACTTAGGACAAAGAGCAGAATGGGAGGGGAGGGGCCAGCACTTACCCCATCAGCTGGCACTCAATCTGAATTCACCGTAAGGTGTCCATAATAAAATGCTGCTTGGATCTCTGAAATTCTTAATTACACATTCAAGAAACCTGGTATTTTTGAATGACATGCAAGGAGAATCTCCACTCTGGGCAAGTCTGGTATTTAACCAAGACCAAGAGGTAAGAATCAAGCCCAGATCGGGGTCTTCTCTCCCCCGTTCTTTGGAGCCTGTGAGGGTCGCCCAAAAAGGAGTTCCCATTCCTTTATTTAGCATCCTCAAGAGACTTGTCCTCCTGCACTCCCCCTTTTTCAGAGGTGCAAAGATGAAAAATGGCTACATTTTAATTTCCCAGAACCAACTTTCCCTGGATTGTGAGACTCTGAGTCTATACAACAGGCTTAATTAAGGAAGGGCTGAAACATGACTCTGAAAACCCAATGATTACACTTTAGGAACCTATTTTAGCTGCTTCAGGGTTCTTAAAATTTGACACAGATACACAGATTTTGACCAGTCACAACCCCGTGTTCTGCCTGTGTATCTGTTATTTAATTAAAGATATTAGTTGATCTACTAAAAAAGGATTCATGGAAATTTATTATCTAAGTCTTTTTCTTCCTCATTTCACTCAGGTCCCAGAAAACAGAACAGCCCTTGTTACTCTATTCCTTACTCCACTTTGGAAAGGGGAGACATGTTTCCTTCAGGGGTCAATCTCAAGCGGGAGGACCCCTCTGTTGGGCCCAAAGACGGTTTTAACAGTCACTAGACGGAGTCAGGGACAATAAAATCAGAAATTAGAAGGAACGTTTTTTCTCCCTCGTGGTCTCAAAAGCTCTTCTTTCCTTTCTTGACTCATTACGAAGAGGCTGAACAGAACTCAGTTTCATTTCCAGGTCTCGAACACAGGGAATGTGATTACCATGAATGCATCCATGGATAACCAACCATTCAGTGGTCCTAGGAATTTTGACAGATCATTTTTGCTTATGTAAGATTTCTCATTCAAACATAATTTGGGAGCAACTCATCAGCAAAGTGCAAGGATTCATTAGGACCTCCTGAAAGCCTCTTTCTTTAGGCCTGGCCTGGATGAAGACATGTACTCAAATGAGATGCAATGAGCAGTTGCATGTGTCCGATTCACAAACCACAAATACAATTAAGAATGTAAATCTAAACTTTGATATGTATTTTGAATAACCAAATAAATATTAAGCTTTTTCCATTTGGGGAGGCTTTTTTTTTTCCCCTTTCTAGAACAAAATGAAACCTTCCACATATCCTTCCACTAAGAAAGCCAAAGTTGCATTTCACAGACGACGTGAAGGGCTCTTGGAGCTGTAGCACCAGAAGTAGAAGGAAAATGCAGTTGATGGCTTCGTTTGGAATCATCAAGCTCTACAATCATTTGGTTTCTCACTAGTAGCTTTTTAAATTCCCAAACAGTCTTAGTATTCATGTTGTTAATATTACTATTAAAATAAGTTCCTATGGAGGAAAAGAGGGAAATTAAGTTGTTAATGTCTTCAAATCTCTTTTCTCAGAAAACAAAGCAGCAGGTTCATTGTACAAACCAGTCTGAATCACATCTTCCCACGGAAATACCAGATTCCTTTAATCCCTACACCATCTACACATTTTCATCTTTCACCTTTAAAAAAGAGACTAACTTAGTCATTTCATTAGCTTAGAATCGTGGTTTGTCTTTCGTGAAGGGCTGCTGGCTTTTAGCCAAAAGTACATAAATTTCAACTGAACCCAGGTGGTCACAAAATTGCCAACGTATTAAAAGCATCATGAGCTGTCACGTGACTTATGGCATCTTTTACAATTGCAACTTGTTCCCTTACGTGGGCCCTCAGCCCAGGAGATGCTTGGCCTCTTCCAAACACCTGCTCAGTTGATTTCCTTTTAGTCTTGCTTCCACGGGAAGCGGATACTTGGCAAATCTGCAAGGTGAGGCCGATCAGCTGTGGAAGTTCTGCACGGTGGTCTGCTTCTGGGAGAGCCGGAGCAGCTCCTCGCGGATAGCTTTGATGAGAGAGGCTGAGGAGTGGCTGGGCTGGAGGTCTTCCGTGGAGCTGGCAGGGTAGGCCAGCCCGGCGCCCGGCAGCCCCCTGTGTGCGAGGTTCCCGGGAGGAGCCGAGGGCTCCCGGCCTGAAGTCCTTGGCACCTGGAACAGCGGTGACGAATACTCCTGATGTCCGAGCACATGTGTCTGAAAAACATGGCAAACGTTTCTGTACTTTCCACGTGAAAACAGGAGGGAAGATCAGATGCAAATTGGCATTGACATGCTCCACCCATCTCCCACCCGACAGCTCAGCCTCCCAGGACAGGAATGGAGAGAAGTAACTACAGACAAATTGCTCGAGGGAGAGCAGTACAATAAAGAAGCCCATGAACTTAACAAGGGCCTAGGGACTTCCCTGGTGGTCCAGTGGATAAGACTCCGTGCTCCTAATGCAGGGGGCCCTGGTTCAATCCCTGGCTGGGGAACAAGATCCCGCATGCATGCCGCAACTAAGAGTTCACAGGCCGCAACTAAGAAGTCCACATGCCACAACTAAGACCCGGCCCAGCCTAAATAAATAAATAAATAAATAAATATTTTTTTTTAAAAAAAAACAGAAAACAAGGGCCTATAAGCACTTGCTTAAAGACAGACAGAAAGAATGAATGTGCAGTCGGCCCCACTGGCTAATCCCTACGCTGCCGTGTGTGGAAGTGAGTGGGCTGCTGGGGAACCAGGAAGGGCCCTAAAGAGCTGGACAGAGAGGGAGGCCAGAGCAGCCCACGGATGGGAAGGTCGGATGAAGATGTCTGCTCAAAGGGATAAGCACATACTGGCAGACGGACCGACGGGAACAGCAACTGCCTTTGCTCAGAGTCCAGAGCCCAAGGAAGGTATGATGAGAACACAGATTGGGCCCACGGGACAGCAACGAGATCACAAAGTCATCTTGCATCCTATCTGTCCGTGTGTCTGTATATCAGTGCTCTGTAGAGCCTTTTCTTTAAAAAGCTATCTGTGCTAAAACATACAATAGCTTTGCTGATGTTGGCAAAATACAGATCGAGCATTCCTTTGAAAGAATTATACTTTTCAGTGATTTTTTTCCATATTTTTTCAGTGAAAAATCTCTTCACACACACACACACACACACACACACACACACACACACACACACACACACACTACGTCTGTGGTTTCACTTGTGCGAAGAGCAACCTGACAGCCTGGTAAACATGACAGTAAAGCCCTAGAAAAACTTCCACATTTCACTTCTCCAAATCATGAGCAGGAGGCCCTCTAAAAGTGCATGTCGGATTTGACGGGAAAACCCAGAACACCTCATGAAACTAAGCTGGGCACAGAAAAAGCAAAATGTCAGCAAATGTAAAGCAGAGACCTGAGACTATAAGGATAGCCATGTATCTTTCAGGGGAACATTATATTCTAAAGTTAAATTCTTTCCACTGAGTAAAAGCATCCAGTCACAAAGGGAATTTAGTGTATCTGCTGGAAAAGCATGGAAGTGCAACGAAAGTTGAGGCAGAGTGATAAGGATAAAACAAAAAATATTATTTTGGTTTGTGTTTTCAAATTCATTAATTTAATCCCCTTCGGTATAAAATTCTTGAGAAAAATGAAAGCATTTGCAGAAATTACCGGTGCCCATATTGATTCCATTCCTGTCAAGGAGTGACCATAGTGATAAGAAGCCTCCAAAAGACGACTTATGGATTGCGACGTCCCAAACAGTTTGCTTATGGCAAAGGCACCTACTCACGGTGGTTATAATGGAAATGACGTTAACAAACCAACAATAAAGCTCAAATGGAGAGCAAGGAGGTATGTGAGATCATGAATATTTATATAGTGATCACACCAAAGATCAAGTCCAGATTTTTTAGGTTCAAACACACTCCTTAAAGGTCAAAATTATAGAGACAGAAAGTAGGATGGTGGCTGCCTGGAGTTGGGGGAGCGGCAAATGGGGAGTTTGGGTTTAATGGGTATAGAGTTTCAGTTTTTCAGATGAAATAAGCTATGGAGATGGATGGTGGGATCGTTGCATAATATTACGAACGTATTTAAAACCACTGAGGTGTACATTTAAAAATGGTTCAAACGGTAAATTTTATGTTGTGTATTTTACCATAATTGAAAAAAATGGTAGGAAAAGTAACTTTCTTAGGCCTCTTGCAGATTTTCCATAATGAATATTGCTTTTATTATTTTTAAGTTTTTTTAAAGGATCTTTATTGGAGTATAATTGCTTCACAATACTGTTAGTTTCTGTTGTACGACAAAGTGAATCAGCCATACACATACATATGTCCCCATATGCCCTCTCTCTTGAGCCTCCCTTCCATCCTCCCTATCTCACCCCTCTAGGTCATCGCAAAGCACCGAGCTGATCTCCCTGTGCTGTGCTGCTGCTTCCCACTAGCTAACTATTTTACATTCGGTAGTGTAGGTATGTCAATGCCACTCTCACTTTGCCCCAGCTTTGCCCTCTCACCCTGTGTCCTCAAGTCCATTCTCTATGCCTACATCTTTATTCCTGCCCTGCAACTAGGTTCATCAGCATCATTTTTTTTGATTCTATATATATGTGTTAGCATACAGTATTTGTTTTTCTCCTTTTGACATACTTCACTCTGTATGACAGACTCTAGGTCCATCCACCTCACTACAAATAACTCAATTTCGTTCCTTTTTTGTGGCTGAGTAATATTCCATTGTATATATGTGCCACATCTTCTTTATCCATTCATCTGTCGATGGACACTTAGGTTGCTTCCATGTCCTGGCTACTGTAAATAGAGCTGCAATGAACACTGTGGTACGGTCTCTTTTTGAATTATAGTTTTCTCAGGGCATAGGCCCAGTAGTGGAGTTGCTGGGTCATATGGTAGTTCTATTTTTAGTTTTTTAAGGAACCTCCATACTGTTCTCCATAGTGGTTGTATCAATTTACATTCCCACCAACAGTGCAGGAGGGTTCCCTTTTCACCACACCCTTTCCAGCATTTATTGTTTGTAGATTTTTTTGATGATGGCCATTCTGACTGGTGTGAGGTGATACCTCATTGTAGTTTTGATTTGCATTTCTCTAGTGATTAGTGATGTTGAGCATCTTTTCACATGCCTCTTGGCCATCTGTATGTCTTCCTTGGTGAAATGTCTATTTAGGTCTTCCACCCATTTTTTTAATTGGATTGTTTGTATTTTGATATTGAGCTCCATGAACTGTTTGTATATTTTGGAGATTAATCCTTGGTCTGTTGTTTCATTTGCAAATATTTTCTCCCATTCTGAGGGTTGTCTTTTCGTCTTATTGTTTCCTTTGCTGTGCAAAAGCTTTTAAATTTAATTAAGTCTCATTTGTTTATTTCTGTTTTTATTTCCATTTCTCTAAGAGGTGGGTCAAAAAAGATCTTGCTGTGGTTTATGTCAAAGAGTGTTTTTCCTATGTTTTCCTCTAAGAGTTTTATAGTGTCTGGTCTTACATTTAGGTCTTTAATCCATTTGGAGTTTATTTTTGTGTATGGTGTCAGGTGATGTTCTAATTTCATTCTTTTACATATAGCTGTCCAGTTTTCCCAACACCACTTATTGAAGAGGCTGTCCTTTCTCCACTGTTATGTTCTTGCCTCCCTTGTCATAAATTAGGTGTCCATATGTGCGTGCGTTTAACTCTGGGCATTCTATCCTGTACTGTTGATCTATATTTCTGGTATTGTGCGAGGACCACACTGACTTGATTACTGTAGCTTTGTGGTATTGTTTGAAGTCAAGGAGCCTGATTTCTCCAACTCCATTTTTCTTTCTCAAGATTGCTTTGGCTATTCGGGGTCTTTTATGTTTCCATACGAATTGCAAAATTTTTTGTTCTAATTCTGTGAAGAATGCCATTGGTAGTCTGATAGGGATTGAACTGAATCTGTAGATTGGTTTGTGTAGTACAGTCATTTTCACAATATTGATTCTTCCAATGCAAGAACATGGTATATTTCTCCATCTGTTTATGTCATCTTTGATTTCTTTCATCAGTGTTTTATAGTTTTATGAGTACAAGTCTTTTGCCTCCTTAGGGAGGTTTATTCCTAAGTATTTTGTTGTTGTTGTTGCGATGGTAAATGGGATTGTTTCCTTAATTTCTCTTTCTGATTTTTCATTGTTGATGTATAGGAATGCCAGAGATTTCTATACATTAATTTTGTATCCTGCAACCTTACCAAATTCACTGATTAGTTCTAGTAGTCTTCTGGTGGCATCTTTAGGATTCTCTATGTATAGTATCATGTCATCGGCAAACAGTGACAGTTTTACTTCTTTTCCAATTTGTATTCCTTTTATTTCTTTTTCTTCTCTGATGGCCGTGGCTAGGCCTTCCAAAACTATGTTGAATAAGAGTGGCGAGAGTGGTCATCCTTGTCTTGTTCCTGATCTTAGTGGAAATGCTTTCAGTTTTTCACCACTGAGTATGATGCTTGTTGTGGGTTTGCCATATATGGTCTTTATTATGTTGAGGTAGGTTCCCTCTATGCCCATTTTCTGGAGAGTCTTTTATCATAAATGAATTTTGAACTGAATTTTGTCAAAAGCTTTTTCTGCATCTATTGAGAGGATCATGTGGTTTTAATTCGTTAATGTGGTGTATCACACTGATTGATCTGCGTATACTGAAGAATCCTTGCATCCCTGGGATAAATCCTTCTTGATCATGGTGCATGAACCTTTTAATGTGTTGTTGTATTCTGTTTGCTAGCATTTTGTTCAGGATTTTTGCATCTATGTTCATCAGTGATATTGGTCTATAATTTTTTTGTGTGATATCTTTTTCTGGTTTTGGTATCATGGTGATTGTGGCTTCATAGAATGAATTTGGGAGTGTTTCTCCCTCTGCAATTTTTTGGAAGAGTTTGAGAAGGATCGGTGTTAGCTCTTCTCTAAATGTTTGATAGAATTTGCCTGTGAAGCCATCTGGTCCTGGACTTTTGTTTGTTGGAAGATTTTTAATTACAGTTTCAATTTCATTATTTGTGATAGGTCTGTTTATCTTTTCTAATTCTTCCTGGTTCAGTCTTGGAAAATTGTATCTTTCCAAGAATTTGTCTATTTCTTTGTGGTTGTCCATTTTACTGGCATATAGTTGTTTGTAGCATTCTCTTATAATCCTTTGTATTTCTACAGTGTCAGTTGTGATTTCTCCTTTTTCATTTCTAAGTGTATTGATTTGCATCCTCTCCCTTTTTTTCTTGATAAGTATCTTCTCAAAGAACCAGCTTTTAGTTTTATTGATCTTTGCTGCTGTTTTCTTTGTTTCTATTTCATTTATTTCTGCTCTGATTTTTATGATTTCTTTCTTCTACTGACTTTGGGTTTTCTTTGTTCTTCCTCTAGTTGTTTTAAGTGTAGGGGTGGATTGTTTGAGATTCTTCTTTTTCTTGAGGTGAGACTGAATTGCTATAAACTTCCCTCTTAGAACTGCTTTTGCTACATCCCATAGGTTTTGGGTCATCGTGTTTTCATTGTCATTTGTTTCTATGTATTTTTTTAATTTCTTCTTTGATTTCTTCAGTGATCTCTTGGTAACTTAGTAGAGCACTGTTTAGCCTCCATGTATTTGTGTTTTTTACAGACCTTTCCCTGTAACTGATTTCCAATCTCATAGCATTGTGGTCAGAAAAGATGCTTGATATGATTTCAATTTTCTTAAATTTTCCGAGACTTGATTTGTGACCCAAGATGTGATCTATCCTGAGAATGTTCCATGTGCACTCGAGAAGAAAGTGTATTCTGCCACTTTGGGGTGGAATGTTCTATAAATATCAATTAAATCTATCTGGTCTATTGTGTCACTTAAAGCTTGTGTTTCCTTATTTTCTGTTTGGATGATCTGTCCATTGGTGTTAAGTGGAATGTTAAAGTCCCCTACTATTATTGTGCTACTGTTGGTTTCTCCTTTCATGGTTGTTAGCATTTGCCTTATGTGTTGAGGTGCTCCTATATTGGGTGCATAAACATTTGTAATTGTTATATCTTCTTCTTGGATCGATCCCTTGATCATTATGTAGTGTCCTTCTCTGTCTTGTAATAGTCTTTATTTTAAAGTCTATTTTATCAGATACGAGTATTGCTACTCTAGCTTTCTTTTGATTTCCATTTGCATGGAATATCTTTCACCATCCCTTCACCTTCAGTCTGTATGTGTCCCTAGGTCTGAAGTGGATCTCTTGTAGACAGCATATATATAGGTCTTGTTTTCGTATCCATTCAGACCCATTTTATATGGGTATTGTTTTTGTATCTGTGCCTTTTGGTTGGGGCATTTAATCCATTTACTTTCAAGGTTATTATTGATATGTATATTCTTATTACCATTTTCTTAATTGTTCTGGGTTTGGTTTTGTAGTTCCTTTTCTTCTCTTGTGTTTCCCGCCTAGAGAAGTGTCTTTAGCATCTGTTGTAAAGCTGGATTGGTGGTGCTGAATTCTCTTAGCTTTTACTTGTCTGAAAAGCTTTTGATTTCTCCATCGAATCTGAATGAGATCCTTGCTGGGTAGAGTAATCTTGATTGTAGGTTTTTCTCTTTCATCACTTTAAGTATACCCTGCCACCCCCTTCTGGCCTGCTTAGTTTCTGCTGAAATATCAGCTGATAACCTTATGGGGGTTCCTTTATATGTTATTTTTTGTTTTTCCCTTGCTGCTTTTAATATTTTTTCTTTGAATTTAATTTTTGTTACTTTGATTAATATGTGTCTTGGTGCGTTTTTCCTAGGGTTTATTGTGTATGGGACTCTGTGCTTCCTGGACTTGGGTGACTATTTCCTTCCCCATGTTTGGGAAGTTTCGACTATAATCTCTTCAAATATTTTCTTAGACCCTTTCTTTTTCTCTTCTACTCCTGGGACCCCTATAATTCGAATGCTGGTGCGTTTAGTGTTGTCCCAGAGGTCTCTGAGAATGTTTTCTTTCCATTTTTTTTCCTTATTCTGCTCCTCAGCAGTTATTTCCACCATTTTGTCTTCCAGCTCACTTATCTGTTCTTCTGCCTCAGTTATTATTATTGATTCCTTCTAATGTATTTTTCGTTTCAGTTATTGTGTTGTTCATCTGTTTGTTTGTTCTTTAGTTCTTCTAGATCTTTGTTAAACATTTCTTCTATTTTCTCAATCCGTGTCTCCATTCTATTTCTGAGATTCTGGATCATCTTTACTATCATTACTGTGAATTCTTTTTCAGGCAGATTGCCTATTTCCTCTTCATTTATTTGGTCTCGTAGGTTTTTACCTTGTTCCTTCATCTGTGACATATTTTTTTGCTGTCTCTTTTTTTTCTTTTTTAACGAGTGGGATTGTGATCCTGTCTTACTGGTTGTTTGGCCTGAGGCTTCCAACGCTGGAGTTTGTAGGCTATCGGGTAGAGCTGGGTCTTGGTGCTGAGATGAGGACCTCCGTGAGACCTCACTCCAATGAATATTCCCTGGGGTCTGAGGTTATTTGTTATCCAGTGGTTCTGACATGGAGCTCCCACTGCAGGAGCTTCGGCCCAGTCCCCGGCTCATGAACCAAGATCCCGCAAGCCACGTGGGGTGGCAAAAAAAAAAAAAAAGAGAGAGAGAACAATAACAAAGTAAAAAATAAAATTAGACTAGGAAACTAACAGATATGTTAGAAAGAATATAAAAACAAAAATATAGATGAATCAACAACCGGAAGGTACAATGGAACCACAATAGTAAAAAAGAGGAGGAGGGAGAAGAGAGAAAAAAAAAAAAGAAAGAAAGAAAAAAAAAGAAAAAACAGGGAAAAGGCCTTGGCTGTGGAGGGCGGGGCCTAACCAAGGGCTAGGTTTGGGCAAGTGGGCAGGGCCTATATTGAGGACCCACAGGGCTGGAAAAGGCCCTGGGGGCTGTGGGGGGCAGGGCTTAGGCTCAAGGAACAGAAGGGGCCCAGGCGTGCCCCCCAACCCTGTTCTCAGAGGGCAGGGGACCTCATCTGGTAGACCAGCAGGCTCCCCATGCCCGAGTGGGCGGGGCAATCGCCCTCCACTCCTCTCCCGCACCTCCTGGAGGGCCCCTCCCGCCTGCCCCTCCTGATCTCCCCAGCCTCAGGGGCACCAATCCTGCCTGGCCTCCACTTCTCCTCCCCACTCTGTCCCTCCACATCCTACCGGTTCACTTGGGGGTTCCTCCCATCTCCTTGGAGGTCAGGGTCCCCACCAGCAGCCAGCAGGTGCCCTAGTTGTGGGGAGATGCTAACTTGGTGTCTTCCCACACCACCATGTTGACTCCGCCCTCTTAAGTTATTTTTTAAAACTCACTACTTCAAGCCTGAAAGCTACCCTCAAGAAAAATTACATACTTTCCCAAATTTCAATGCCAATACCCTCCCACTCTGGTCAGAGGGAATTTACCATCTACAAACTGCAAGAAAAAAACACACTCAAGCGGAAAAAACGTGAGAGGAGTTAAAACTTTATGTAGGTTTTAAAAAGAGATCCCCCAAGCAGAAGCAGCAGCAGCTACACTAAGTGATCATGTCTGAATTCTCAATGACGATCCCAACACAAGGTACTCACAGCCTCTCTCCGGCCAGCTTCATCCTCCCCGTACGAAGGCCAGCCTGGTCCCCCATACTGGCTGCCTCTGCCTGGTTGGATTTCCACTGGCTGAGCTCCAGTTCTGCTGGCAATTCCCACCTGTGTCAGGTGCTGGATCTGGGAGCCTGGAGGAACACAACGAGTGGCCCAGTGAACACTGGTAGGGGGGTGAGGCTGCCCAGTAAGACACTTGGGTTCTGACCACAGCACGCCCTGGGGATACGAGCATCGCTCAAACGTGGCACCAATTCTACCTCCAGAGAAGGCATTTCCTAAGAAAAACAGACCATGAGTTTCTGGGTTTGCAGGCTTTTACTTCCTTTCAATACAGTGGCTAATAGTGATGTTCATATTTTCCCGGCCAGACATCAAAGGACCGGGAATAAAGGGCATAAGAGAGGGCCCTTCCATTCATTTCTGTAGAAGCTACAAATAAGGATGACCTTATCTATTCAGAAAAAAGGAGTGAAAGATT
Organism: Lipotes vexillifer; assembly: GCF_000442215.2. Taxonomy (NCBI): domain Eukaryota; kingdom Metazoa; phylum Chordata; class Mammalia; order Artiodactyla; family Lipotidae; genus Lipotes; species Lipotes vexillifer. The sequence continues at coordinate 4,935,033 of NW_006793703.1, forward strand.
TTGGAGCCCCAAAGAAGCTGAAACCTGGTTCTTGCTTATGGCTTTCAGACTCACAAGGAGCTGAAAATACAATATGCTTTTGTTTCCTTAACAGGCAGAGTGTGAATTCAGAATGTTGAAGTACATTTTTGTTACACTCACATTGTTTTCATAACTTAGCCATATCATAATTAAAAATTTAACGCCACCCACCCAAGCCTTCTCATTGAGGTATACTGATAGCAAAGACAGATGATCTCTAGCACTCACTCTACACTCAGACTCGCTACGGCCTTGTGTGGCTGTGAAAGCCAGGCTTTGAACAACGTATTTTTCTCCCCCATCAACTTCGGCATACGGAAATATCTCTTTTCAACAGATGGAGGGAGGAAAAACAGATCTTTAAACACTGTGAAATAAAATACCAATTTACAAATGCTCCTAGGATCATCTAATTCATCTGTGATGCTCAGACTGGTCCCACAAAGGTTCAGGGTTTTCACAGAGATAAGGGAGGTGGCCCCCTCCGACTTCAAGTCTATTCCTACTCTAGTTGCCTAATTAACAGCCTCCGTTAATCAAATACATTTTTAAAAACGTACTCTGCAGGAGTGCTTGTCAGTTACTGAAGATTCATAACAGTATTAAAATTATTAGAACTATCAGTACTGTTTGCCCAGCAGACATTGTTTGAGCAAATCTTGCAAAGAACAGAAATGCAGCGCAGTGTTCCCCATCACTTATAAAGGTTCAGACAGCTGCACAGGGAGAAAAGCATACCTTTGTGTTAAAATTGTAACAGTAGTTGAGGTCATAGTTCAGACAGGATTCTGTATCTTGCTTTGTTCACTTAAGGAGACAGCACAAGCTCCCCCATGATTCAAGTGGCCCATCACCCCAAGCAAGCCTGGGTTTGCATTGCAGCTCAGCCACTGACAAGTCCCATGACCTTGCACACCCAGTAACCACTCCAGCTGAGCCTCAATGCCTCACTTTTCAAATGAAGTTAAAAAGTCTACCTCACAGTGTTATTTCAAGGATTAAAAGAGATAAAATAGGTCAAGTACCAAATGCATAGGAGGCAACCAGGAAATCTTAAATTCCCTTTTTCTGGCTCTATCTGAGCTCTTCATTTTAAATAGCTGTACAGTTTACTACTGATGCCCTTATAACTGGGTATTGAGGGAGCTCACAGTTGTTTGCTATTCTGAATAATGCTCCAATAAACACCTCTGTACATGTAGTTTTTCTCCAGTATTTTGCATTTCTTCAGTGAGGGGAGCCTATATTCCCAAATTTACCAAATCAAAGGCTCATGAAGTTATACTGCCAAGCTGCTTTCCGAAAGTTTAACGATTTACACCATCACCGGAAATAATACAATAGTGATAATGATGGCAGGTAATATTTATTAAAATTTGTTATATGCCACGCACTATTTTAAGCACTTTACATTTGTTATCTTCTTCAATCATCAAATAACCATACGAGGTAAGTACTAATGTTATCCCCATTGTACAGATAAAGAAACCGAATGCTAACTTTACCACATCACATTACTATGAAAACAATTTCATGATTGAAATGGTGGCTCATCATGGTTTTAATTTGCATTTCTTTAATCATTTTCAAAACTGGACATTTTTCATGTTTACTTTCATATGATACACACACATTTCTTTTATGCATTCCTTCTTTCTGTCCTTTGCCTGTTTATCTTTCGCAGTTTGCCCATTTATCAATTTATGAGCCATTCTCTATAATAAGACTACCTCTTGGTCATATCTGCTATAAATCTTCCTAAGTACTACTTTCCTTTTGCTTTTGGTAATTTTTAGACATATACATATTTGATAATTTTACATAGTCAGAAAAGTAACTTTTCTAGTATATCTTAGTATTTTTTCCATTTCAAATTTTTACACAATTTAATCTCTTATGGCAAATTATTAGAAAATAACTTCCTCTTCAAATATTTCATACATATAATTTCTATATTCCTCCAGATTAAAAATGAATATGTCTGAATATTCTGTTTGGTATAAGTGCTATGCAACAAGGTTCAAATACAAAACAATTAATAAGGGAAACAAGACCCACTGCAAAGCACAGCACCTGCAAGGTATGGGAAATCATGTAGGCTATCAGGATACATTCTTTGTTTTGTTGATTGATTGACAGACAATGCAAAATACAAGAACTGCCAAAAAGACCACACTGGATAATTATCCATCAATTATCGCAAATTTGGAATTGGCCTAAACTAGTTACTTGATGACATTATAAAACTGTATATTCTCCAGAAAATGAGAAAATAGCAAAAGAAATTATTTAACATGTAATGGCTCCTCTTATTAAAGCATCAGCCTCCAAAAGGAAGGAAATGAACTAGGAAAATGAAAGATGGGCTCTGAGCCCTGGTTATAAAATGCAGTAAGACAGAGTAATAATGAACTCTGAGGACTTTTTAGAGTAGCTGTACAAGAAACAGAAAGAAAAAAAAAAAAAAAGAAAGAAATGGAAAGAGCTCGGGGAACACTGAGTGATATGCACAAATCAGTGTTCATAGTATCAACTATCCATGAGATGAAGTTTCATGACATGCAACAGTGATTTGTAATCTGGGGCACAAGATTGGGTCTCAGGCAACCTGGTGGAGGCCGACCAGCCAACTGCCTTGTCAGAATATCAGCTCAGCCATGCTGGGTGCTGTGTGTCAACAACCAGCAGTGTCTCTCATTATGGGTCTGGAAAGGGTCTCTTAGCTGGTCCACTTACACTTCTGTTGGACTGATTAGGGAAATCAACTATGAGGTCTAGCTGTGCTTGAAAATTTGGGGATTTACAAAGATCTCAAAATGAATCCCTCATAAACGTCAAGCATCTACTGAACTTGATGAGGATTTGTTGTGGGTTCAACTATTATCACAAAATTCCCAGGAGACTCTGAGACAAATGTATTTTTTTCTTTTCTTCTCATTTTCTGAAAATAAATTTATTCCTAATCTGGATATAATTATCGAGGATACTCAATTCAGAAACCATTATACCTTTTTTGCTTTACCAAAATTCTAAGGGCTCTTCCTTTCCTCAAATCTCTACATGCATCTCAAAAACTGACAAAAAAGATTGTTAAAATACTGGTATTTATAGCTCTTTTTCTAAAAAAGCAAAACTGAATATATGAAAAAATTTTAATCCCTAAATTTTAATTTTGGTCTGAAAAAAAATGCCCTGTATCTTTACCCTGAATATACTAAATATTGTAGTTTTACAAGTAAACCACATTATGTGTAATGTTTCCCAAACAACTAATTAAAATATATTTTAGAATCCTTTAAAAATAAAACATATTTTCTCTCTGGCTTCAAGAGCTCCAGAAATTGGGCACTTTATGTTCTTTCAAGAACATAAACTGAGAACTTTTATTTCCTATGTGGAGATAATCTGGTATAGATTTTATTTGAATTCCAACAGGTAATTAAAGCAAACCTAAATACTAAAAGTAAAGAAAAGCAGTGTGCAAAGACTTAGAAGTTTAGTAATGAATTAGAAGACAACTTCAGAAAATGTGACCTTTCACTGTTGAATTACCAAGTAAAGGACTGCACTGGTTACTCACAAATGACACTAAGATTGTTCTTTTAATGATGACATGAAAGAGGAGGTGGAAAAAAACCTAGAACAGTTCCATGTGGCCATCAGCTTCCCCAGGCCCTCCACTGCCGATTCTGCCCATGCGTGACAGCAGGGAAGGGACAGGCATAGAGGCATGGGATAATGACAAGGACATTTTAGAATAAGAAAAAGATGATTATTAATAAAGGAAGAAGGGAAAAAATGAGGGAGGTAAGGCTCAAGGAGCAAACAGTGGTTATACCCTCCCAGACATAACCAAATAAAACACCAGTCTCCCTCTGGTCACTTTCCATCAACGTTCAGGTTGCTTATTACAAACTGGAAAAGTGCCTTCTTTAAAATAAACGCTTGTTTTCGTGCCATTGCAAGCACTCAGAAATAGGTCTTTCAGTTCACTGTAAGACTTCAGAAACGTTTTCCCTGGAAGAGGTGTGGGTGTGAATTCCATGTGAAGGGACAGTTTTCGAGACACTTACTCAGGAACAAATCAGAGGCCATCAGTCTTGGGATCTCAGCCACTCTCTCCTTTCCTACCTCCCTAGCCCTACATCTTTACCGGGATCCGAGGGGACGCGGCTCTTACTGGCGGAAGAGGCCAGTAACGGGATGCTGATACTCTGGGAAGCTGAAAGTGATCTCTGCAGAAGTTAGCTAAAAAGAAATGCAAGGTAAATAGCCACATGTACCTGTGGTGCCCCCGACAGGCCGAGGCCGGGCCACCGATGGCACCTCCTCAGAGTAGATCCCTCGGGCAGCACACGAGGTGGCTTCAGACGAGGCCTGGGGCTGCTGGGGCTCGGCAGGCAGCAGCTCCGCAGACTGCAGCAAACCGGGGCCAAAACCTGGTCTGAAAGCGAAGCGCACCCAAGCGTCAGGACCACACTTGCCTGACTCTGGCACTTTATTAGGTCCACCCTCAGCCCTTAAGGAAAAATAAGACCTATTTGTCGGTTGGCTTATTAGCCATCTCCTCTCCCAGAACACAGGCTCCCTGAGGGCAGGGACTCTATTTGCTCACTGACGCATCTCCAGTGCTATGAAAAGTATATATACCATCCAGTATACATGCTGGAACACAGCTGATGCTTGTCCAATCTGCTGGATGACTGAAGAAGAAATGCTCTAGTTTACAGACCCAAAGAGGGTGTGGCTCAAGCTCCGGGGCCAGTTCACCTCCAGCGCCCAACTAAAGGAGTGGTTCTCAACCTTGGCTGCATGGTAGCGTTACCTGGGGAGCCCATGCTGCACCCGAGACCAATGAAAACAGACTCTTGAGACGTGAGACCCAGACAGTGGTAGTTTTTAAAGCTCCACTGATGATCCTGAGCTTCATCAAGGCTAAAAACCAGTGCTCTAAAGCAGTGGTTCTCAAACTATTTAGTTCTAGGCCCCGTTTGCACTCATAAAAATGAGGACTCCCAAGAGCTTTTGTTTATGCGTACCGTATCTATAGATAGTTTTCATGTTCAAAATTAAAACTGAAAAAATTAAAAATTCATTTAAAAATAACATTATTAAACCTATTACATGTCAACATTTTTTATAAAATTAACTATATTTTCCACCCCCCCCAAAAAAATTAAATGAGAAGAATTCTGCATTTAAAAAAAATGTCCTTAAGAGAAGACATCTAGATTCTCATAAACTTTGTATTCAATCAGTTGCCATCAGTTATTTTAAGAAGAAAAGCTCACCTCACAAAAATATGTAGTTGGGAAAAGGAGGAAGATTTTAATAGCCTTTCCAGATAATATTCAAATAGTATTTCGGTTAAATATTCTTCTTTGAAACCACACCAGAACTCAACAATATTTCCTTAAGGGTGAGTGGCAATACAGACTCTGAAACATTATCAATGAACTTTTCATCTCTGTTACATTAAAACCACTGGTCTTTCTTGCACTTTGAATAGACCTATGCATGGTTTTACGACATTGGTCATTTGGAAAATATTGGTTCAACGAGTTATGCAGACTTTTATTTTATTGACACATTTTATTTTACAGTAACCCCAAATCACATTCATTAATATCACCATTGAGCTCATCAGAGAAGGCTTTAAGTATTAGGAAGCTGTCAATTGCACACGGTGGCAGACAACTTTCCAAAATTCTAATTTTCACCTGAAAGCTCAATTTTATTATTGGCAACAAATGCTGTCAGTTGTTTTCCTTGAAGTGACAGGTTCATTTTCGAGGCCAAACACCCAAGCCCGCTGGCTGTTTGTTCAAGCAAAAACACGGCACCAGTTAGTTCAGTTCTCAACTCAAACAAGTGAACAAGTGCCTTTCTTCAAAAGGCCATATTCAGCAGAAGTGCTTTATATGCATCTCCTCTTTTGTCACCCAGACTGTTAGAGACTCAAGGGTCTAAGGTTTAATAAAATTCATTTTGGCTACTTCATCAATGACATACTAACATAAAACTGGCATTTAAAACAAAGCTGTGGGGCTTCCCTGGTGGTGCAGTGGCTGAGGGTCCGCCTGCCGATGCAGGGGACACGGGTTCGTGCCCCGGTCCGGGAAGATCCCACATGCCACGGAGCGGCTGGGCCCGTGAGCCATGTATGCTGAGCCTGCGCGTCCGGAGCCTGAGCTCCGCTACGGGAGAGGCCACAACAGTGAGAGGCCTGCGTACCGCAAAAAAAAAAAAAAAAAAATTGCCAAATTTGTGCCCAGCAGTGAAGAACACTGGAGCGAGTCCTTCAACAGCTGGGTGCCACCGTCTGGATTCATGCTAAGGCACCACAGTTTCACCCACCATTGTTTTCGCACCCTGGTGCAAGGGCCAACAGAATGAGAGAAGTCAGATAACAATATTATTATAAAAATAGTTTTGACCTGACAGACCTCCCTGAACGGTTCTCGAGGACCTTCTAGGGATCTAAGAATCTCACCCTGAGAACCACTCTTCTAAAGAAATTTAAGAATAAAAAAAAAGATGATAATTTAATTACAGTTTCTTGCAAATGACAGTTAACTAGTAATTAATAGATTATACCTGTTCGATGAGAAAGTACACCAACTTGCCCTTATTCTATACTGTGATTTCTGGAGTACAGCTCATAAACTGAAACTCAGGCTACCTATATTAATCTCTTTAAATAACTGCTGACGTTTTAGACTGACCTAGGAAACAGATGTCTGACCTCTCTGGCCTTACATCTCTAAGAGCTTAGCCAATGCACACTCCTTCTTCCAGATCTGTAAACTGGAGCTCACCTAACCTAACCATAATCTCTGGACCATCCACCCAGGAACTATCTCTTGTCCTTTACTTATTTACTTATTTCTGCTTTACCCAGTCAAAAAGCACCCTCCTGCCTACATTTGCATCCTTTTAATCCTAAATTGTGTGCTCAGATAGTTCAGTGCACTCCAAATACTCCAGAATCTTTTACCTTGGGTGACCTTAAAATTTATTATCCAAACCAGAACACTTTTGAGAGTGAAATTTATTAATAATTATGCTGAACAACAGCTGTAAATTAGGACTGAACTGGGCAAATCAGGTCACCTGGTCCCCCTGTCATTAGCTTCTGCCCGGGATCACCTAATCTCCACCTGTTCCCTTTACTTTGTTGCTTTTGGACCACAAAGCACTGCCTTGGTGGGGGAGGAGGGTTGGGGAAAAATAGAAGAAACCCTGCTGAAAATGAGGGCAAATAAAAGAAAAATAAAGAAAAATTGGGTTTCCCTGGTAGCACAGTGGTTAAGAACCCGCCTGCCAATGCAGGGGATACGGGTTTGAGCCCTGGTCCAGGAAGATCCCACATGCCACGGAGCAGGTAAACCCGTGCTCCACAACTACTGAGCCTGTGCTCTAGAGTCCGCAAACCACAACTACTGAGCCCGCGTGCCACAACTACTGAAGCCCGGGCACCTAGAGCTCGTGCTCCCCAACAAGAGAAGCTACCGCAGTGAGAAGCCGCACACTGCAACAAAGAGTAGCCCCCGCTCGCCACAACTAGAGAAAGCCCGCTCACAGCAACAAAGACCCAATGCAACCAAAAATAAATAAATAATAAATAAATTTTTTAAAAAAGAAAAAGTAAGGAGGAAGCCCATAACATTCCTACTTCTGTGTGACTTCCGATCATTAAAGGGATAGGTGAATATGATTTCTGAGACTAACTCTGTTTATCTACAATTCCTTCACTGAAATAAATCACCTGTCTATTCACAGGTGGGTCTGAATTACCAACCCTCTCTTCTGTTCTAATGATCTATTTGTCTTGCTTTATAACAATACCACACTCTTAATTCCTTGACGGTAATTTATAACATTTAGAACAATCCTAATATCTTATTCTTCTTTCTCAAAGTGTCTTGGCTGTTCTTGGCCCTTTGCATTTCCACATACATTTCAGAGTGAGTTTGTCAATTTCCATGTATTAAAAAACCCAACAGGGCTTCCCTGGTGGCGCAGTGGTTGAGAGTCTGCCTGCTGATGCAGGGGACGCGGGTTCGTGCCCTGGTCTGGGAAGATCCCACATGCTGCGGAGTGGCTGGGCCTGTGAGCCATGGCCGCTGAGCCTGCGCATCCGGAGCCTGTGCTCCGCAACGGGAGAGGCCGCAACAGTGAGAGGCCTGCGTACCACAAAAAAAACCAAAAAACCAACAAACTACTGGGATTGTGAATGGGACTGCAATAAATCTATAGATCACTGGGGGAGAACTGACATTTAAAAAATACTGAGTTGCACAATCCATGAATATCTTTCTTTAGAAGGCCTGAATACCTTCGGTTAGATTTATCCTGAGGTATTTTATATTTTTGAATGCTATTTTATATAGTATCTTTAAAATTGTTTTCTGTAACTGCTCATAAACAGAACAGATTTTTGTATACTGGTCTTATAATGCTGTATACTGATCTTTGTAATCTTCGTATCCAGCTACCTTGTAATTTAACTGTCTTGCTATTCAGCCATCTTGCTAGAGTCGCTTACATCTAACAATTCATGTGTTGACATTTTAGTTTTTTCTGCTACAAAATTATATCATCTGTGAATAGTAACAGTACTATTTCTCTCTTTGAATTCTTTACTCCTTTTGTTTCTTTTTCTTGCCTTATTATACTGGCCAGGACCCCACAGGGCAATGCCGAATGGAAGTGCTGCAAGCAGGCCTCTTTGTCTCGCTCTTGCTCTCAAGAGGAAAGCTTTTAACATTTCATTTCATATTAAGCAATATTTGCCAACATACCTTTTTATCAGATTACTATCAGTCTGCTTCTATCCTGTGTTTGCTAAGATTTTTACCATGTATGGATGTTGAACTTTATCAAATGTTGTATCTATTGAAATGAGAACATTTTCCTCCTTTATTCACTGCAAAGTGGAGAATTACAATGATTTTTTTAAATTTTAAACTACTCTTGCACTGCTGGAAAAAAATCCGATTTGATTATGATATGATAGATATCCTATTGATTATATTGCTGGATATACTTGCTAATATGTAGTTTCAAATTTTTGGCATCTCTGTTCAGGAGTGAAACTGGCCCTTAATGTTTCCTTTCTTGCAATGTCCTTGTCCTTCTTGTCTTTGGTATCAAGGTTTTGCTGGTCTCATAAAACGAGTTGAGGAGTGTTTTCTCTTTTTTCTGTTCTTTAGAAGAGTTTGTATGACATTGGTTATCTTTTATTCCTTCAGTGTTTGGTAGAAATCACTGTTGAAGCCACCTGGCCCTGAAGTTTCCTTTGTGGGAAGAATTTTAATAATGACTTTAATCTCAATAGCTATAGGACTATTCAGGTTTTCTCTTTCTAGCAGTTTTTCAAAGAACTAACTTTCAGCTTTGCCGGTCTTCTCAGGTATGTTATTTGTTTCCTACTTCATTAATTTCTATTCTTATTTTTATTATTTCCTTCCTTCTACTTCCCTAGGTTTATCAGGTCTTTTTTTTAACATTGAGACGGACACGTATTGATTTTCAGCCATTTTTCTTTTCAAATATATTTTGAGTCTTTCAAGGCATCAAAGTGCCCCACTAACATGGCTTTACATGTACCACACAACTTTCAATACGGTGCATTTTTAAGACTCCAAGCCTCATGAGTCCGTCAAAAGTTTTGCTCAGCTTCTCAGTCACCTCCTCTGGAATCAGCAGGTATCCGTGGGAGGAAGGCAGGGCTCATCTCTCTGGATTTGCTGGATCTTGGCCCCATACTGTTTCACTGCCCTGTTAGCCACCTGGTTTTTTGTTTTTATTTTTAAATCTTGTCTAGCTTTTCCAGCTGTCATCAGCAAATTATCTAGTCTGTCACTACTGGAAGCAGGACTTAAATTCCAGCTTTTTTCCTCCTCTTCTGGTTAGATCAAGATAACACATAACTCAAGAGTTTTTCATCTGCCCACATTAGCTAAAAGAAACAAATTTGCAAAATTTAAGAAACAGCATATGTGAGAAAGTCCTGATACATTTTCTCCTAAAAACCTTACCTTGGTAATGGGCCTGATGGGGGAGCCATTCCATAGTCTTCATATCTCTGGAAGAAATTCAAAAGAAGATGAAGATTAACATTCAATACTTATTATGAAGTGACAACAGCAAACTTACAAATTTAGATTTGCAGGATCAACTTCCAAGAGAATTATTTTCTCATAAAAAGTTAGCATGCTATCAGGGCATTCTGCCATCAAGTAATGCTAGAGGTTTCAGTTTGGGGAACTGGGCTAATAAACACACAACTAGTTTCTAGACCTTTCTTTCTTTTGTGAAAATATTAATAACAGACAGGGTTTCTGCACCTGCTCTTCTCTGTAGGCTTATCCTCTACAAACCTGTATCTTCTGCTAAAAAGGTGGTCCTTAAATGGCCACATTTAGTACAAATGACTCTTATCAACATGGGCCACAATGGTCACCAGATCTAGTGGGTGCCCAATAGCAATTCAAATACACTCAAGAAACTAAACAATGCAAATGCTGTACCATGTTGTAGAATGCTATAAAAAGAGAAAGAATATAAAGAGAACCATAAGTTAGACCCTAAAAGGTGAAGTGAACACCTTCAGTTTCTGACCGTTTTTTAGTACCAAGGAGGCCCAGCCAATACTCCCTGCCCTTAAATTCCATAAGGTGCCCATGTATCCTTCAATCAACTCTTTTTACTTGAACTAACTTGCACTAACCAAGTGCTCTTTGACTGAAACAAGATGGCGCCAGAATTTTTTTTTTTTTTTTTTTTTGCTGCATTGGGTCTTTGTTGTTGTGCGCAGGCTTTCTCTAGTTGCGGCGAGCAGGGGCTACTCTTCGTCGCGGTGCTTGGACTTCTCATTGCGGTGGCTTCTCTTGTTGCAGAGCATAGGCTGTAGGCATGCAGGCTTCAGTAGTTGTAGCACACGGGCTCAGTAGTTGCAGCACGTGGGCCCTAGGGCACACGGGCTTCAGCAGTTGTGGCGTGTGGGCTCAGTAGCTGTGACTCTTGGGCTCTAGAGCACAGGCTCAGTATGTGGCGCCTGGGCTTAGTTGTTCCGTGGCATGTGGGATCTTCCCCGACCAGGGATCAAACCCGTGTCCCCTGCATCGGCAGGCAGATTCTTAACCACTGTGCCACCAAGGAAGTCTCCCAGATTTAAAGAAACCTAGACCTATGTTGCATTCCTCATGAAATCAACATATCTTACTTAACCCTAGCATATGTGGGACTCAGATTTTAACACTTCTTTTCAACAACTATGAATCATTATTTTGGAATCAGGTATTTCAGCAGGACAGTAACTCTGGACAGCATCCTTCCAACTCCAGTCAGTTTAAACCAATAGGCTGTCCAGGATCAGGAGCTCCAAGTTAAGTTAGTAAGTCAGTCTTGCTTCTGGACCTGCTCTAATATTAGATCTTTATTTTTCTAAGCTGCCATTTACTGAATTATTATTTTGCTATGCACTAACTCAGGCCCACAGCAACACAAAAAAGTGCTCACTCTCTCTGTTTACAGATGAAACCAACATACAAGGAAGTTAAACAATTCCCTCCTAATTTATCTTTCTGACACTCTTTTAACCACTAGGCTGCACCACCCATAATTCCTAAAACCAGACTTTCCCTCCTGAATAAATCGCTACTTTGCGAGGTTTGGTGGTGGTGGTGGGGGAGTAGGAGCTTTGGAGTCAGACACACTGATCAAACTACTCCACTTCCCTTGGTATATTTCCTTAGGCCAAGAAATATAGAACAATCTCTGTGCCTCACAGAGTTCTGAAGGGATTATTAGACATGAAACTGTGCTCAAATTACTTCACCTCTGACCCTCACTGTTTCCCTTCCCTTGGCAAGGGGACAGAGATTAGAACCCTGTAGAGTTCCTCAAGTGAGGTAAAAAAGCCAAAGGGGATTATGGAAGAGAGAAATAGGACGGAAAGGAGTGTCAATTCCTTTTCCAAATAATTAAACAGAAATCTGAGATTGGATAAAGATTATTTAGAGTGGCCCTTGTGCTTTCAGCACAGTTTGGACTTTTTAAACATAGGCACATGCAAAATAAAACCAAAAACAAGGATCAAGGCTTAACAGTTTACCTATCAGGATTTCAAAAGCTCTAATACGTGATAAACTAAAAGAAAATCAATGCAAAGTAGCTATCTACTCTGTAACTGTTTTATTATTGTAGTGCTAGGCATTTCCAATCTATTGTGGTCAGAAAAAGGATACTATTTTTCTAGAGACTACATGCCCCCAGTGAAAAGCTTTTAAAAAAAAATCGCAGACAGATGGCAGGTATTTCCTTTAAGTGGGTCACACGTGTAAAAAAGTTTAGAGGACAAAAGAGAACTTTAAGGTTTCAATCAGCTAGGCGAATAAAAATCCCATTTTAATGCGTCCTTTCTTTCTATACAGTATAAAACAAGCCAACAGAGCAAGAAAGGCAAGCGGTGAGTGGAGTCTGGAGGGGCCTGAGGTAAAGCAACCAGACGGTAAGGTCTGCTCGTAAAATATCTTAGCTCAGGTATTCACACCTGCTACTTAGAGGACAACTCCACGGAGGTTAACTTTACTCAGGAAAGCAGAAATACCACCTATTAAGCGGCCTGACTCACCAACGTATAACTAACATCTTTACGCTGGCAAAAAAGAAATAAAAATGTCATCAGAAGGTAAATAAAGGTTCATGGGGTAACTGAAGGCACCATGAAATCCACATTCCTGTGGCTTTTCACCGCAGTCAGCAGGAGCAAATAAAAGGTGATCAGGGTCCTCCTGCCAACAAACAGTAACTTTACAACCAATTTATAAACACGTTGAAGTTACATTAGATATGCCCACATACAACCAATGATTCCGATTTTCCACTAGATTAAGTTGCTACCACTCCCATCAAAATATGAAGGGTAACATCAAAAGTTCACATCAGGGCTTCCCTGGTGGCGCAGTGGTTGAGAGTCCGCCTGCCGCTGCAGGGGACACAGGTTCGTGCCCCGGTCCAGGAAGATCCCACATGCCATGAAGCGGCTGGGCCCTTGAGCCATGGCCACTGAGCTTGCGCATCCGGAGCATGCGCTCCACAACGGGAGAGGCCACAACGGTGAGAGGACCGCATACCGCAAAAAAAAAAAAAAAAAAAAAGTTCACATCAAAACCACTCGATAAGAGTATTTATAAAAATCTTGCCATGGGTCTGCGTTCTTGGTTAAGATGGAGGAGTAAGGCATTATCACGGAATCGTTAATCTGCAACACGCATGAACAATGAGGAAAGAATAAAAATAGTTAATACAAATCTGTCAAAAATTACTGCTCCACTTGATCAGCAGAAACCAAACAAGTAAATAAATGGGTAAAATATGCCATAAACTGAGAAAAGCAGTGGCCAAGGGGGGAAAGAAAGATTCTGGCAGCACAATGTGGCCCCTAACTTAATAAGAATAGCCATTCCTCTTTTTAACTTCAAAGATGTGGTAATAAAACAACAAAACTATGGAAATAATGTGAGAACCAAAATAATGCCAGTATGACTTTAAGAAATCAACTAATGGGGAAAAGAATAGGTATGGTTTAAAAGCAAATCAACGCCACAGAGAAAAGGCCCACGATAACCATAATTGAAGGCAGAGAAAAAAGAACAAAGTAGCTAAAGCAACTAGAGATAAATGACAGATACAGAAAAGAGACAAAGATGAGCCAACATAAAAAAAATTGGTACCTTCAACTCCAATAAACAGAACAGAGTAAGACAATTATTTCAGAAATAAAATAAAAGAAAGTTTCCCTGAGGTGAATTAAAGAACTGAATCCAAAGATAAAATGGACGTTAGTTATTAAGGGCGGAAAATGATTCAGAAAAACTGGTTGAATGCCAAGAACTATTTACGCTTCCTAGAGGATATGACATATACATCTTCTATCAGAAGGGGAGAAATTAAGATGGCCACAAATTTCTGCACTGAACAATTCAAGGAGCAAAGAGAAGCAACACGTAGATGCCAGCAGTGAACAAATTCAGGTCGGGAAGTGAGATGAGAGCGCTCCTTTTGGAAAAACGCCGACTAAGCAAAAAGGCTCCTGGAAGGTCTCCCTCTTCACTCCAGGTCCTCCTGTCACCCATAGGGTGCATCTACTGTGTTAGCCTCTCAGCTTCTTGGTCTGCTCAACACCAGTAAACGGCATTTTACTTGTCAGCCACCACCCTGACATCCTACTTTCAAGACCACAGGCAGGGATATGATTAGGAAATCTTCCAGTAATCTTGGTGAGAGATGATGATGGCTCCAACCAGTGTAATGCAGTGGGTAGATTTGAGAGGAAGAATCTACAAAGCTCCAGCATGTTTAATTGACCACTACTTTCCCTTTCAGTGTATCGTCTATCATCACTTCAAATGCACCCTCTGATCTGCGCATCTCTTCCCAGTTGTCCTTTCATCACATATGCCTGATAAAGCCCCAGCTCCAGATCAATCCAACTGCCTGTTTTCTCCTTGTCTACACCTGGGTATCTGAATGCTGATAAACAAAACTACAGAACTTTAATTTGTGCCACTATAATTTCACGATCGTCAGTCTGAACGGCGGCCTCAATGCTAAGTAATTACTCCCGCATCCCTAATCTGTTTTCTCTCATTCTCCACAGTAAGTATTTCAAGTTTCTACTCGCCCTCAACCCTCTTGCCTTGCCACACTTGTCTCATTCTCAACAGATGACTCTGCTTTCTCTACTATGAGAATAGAAACCATGAGATGGTTGGTCCTGCAATGGACTGCCACCCAACTACAAACCTGATTGTACGTGCACCCAATTCTTTCTCCCTCCCGTTTAAACTGGAAGAAAGATATCCCTTCATTTCTAAAGATAATTCCTCCACCAGTACTCTGGGCCCCCTTCCCTGTATCAGCAAGCTCTCCTACACTGGCTCAGGGCCATCAGCAATTAAAGATGCTGAAGCCTCTCCTGCACTGTGACAAACCACTCTCCAGCGTAAAATGAGAGCAATCTTTCCAAAACGCACACCTAATGATGTCTCTAGCCTGCTCAAAACCCTTCAGTATCCAGGCACTACCCTCAGGATGAGGTCTAGGCTCCTAACCTCTCTGCTTCTTCCTTTCCCTCTCCTCACTCACATCTCACCACTTTTACTTCCCACTTCCCATTAGATCCCCAGAACTAATTTCAAGGGTTGACTGCATCCCTGCTATCAATTACTGAAAGAGGAGTGTTGAAATCTCTGACCAGAATTGTAGATTTGTTTATACATGCATGCAGTTCTGTCAGGTTTTGCTTCACGTATTCTGAAGCTCCATTACTAGGCACACAAACATTTAAGATTTTTATGACTTCTTTTTTGTTTTGTTTTGTTTAAAAAGATCCATTTATTCTAAAATTCTTTTTATTTACACTTTTTTTTTTTTTTTTTTTGGGCGGTATGCGGGCCTCTCACTGCTGTGGCCTCTCCCGCTGCGGAGCACAGGCTCCGGACACACAAGCTCAGAGGCCACGGCTCACGGTCCCAGCCGCTCTGCGGCATGCGGGATCTTCCCAGACCGGGGCACGAACCCGTGTCCCCTGCATCGGCAGGCGGACTCTCAACCACTGTGCCACCAGGGAAGCCCTATTTATACTTTTTTTAAAACATCTTTATTGGAGTATAATTACTTTACAATGTTGTGTTAGTTTCTGCTGTATAACAAAGTGAATCAGCTATATGAACACATATATCCCCATATCCCCTCCCTCTTATGTCTCCCTCCCACCCTCCCTATCCCACCCCTCTAGGTGGTCACAAACCACCTAGCTGATCTCCCTATGCTGTGCAGCTGCTTCCCACTAGCTATCACTTTTACATTTGATAGCGTATATATATCAATGTTACTCTCTTACTTCATCCCAGCTTACGCTTCCCCCTCCCCGTGTCCTCAAGTCCATTCTCTATGTCTGCATCTTTATACCTGTCCTGCCCCTAGGTTCATCACAACCTTTTTTTTTCTTTTTAGATTCTATATATATGTGTGTGTTAGCATACAGTATTTGGTTTTCTCTTTCTGACTTACTTCACTCTGTATGACAGACTCTAGGTCCATCCACCTCACTACAAATAACTCAATTTTGTTTCTTTTTATGGCTGAGTAATATTCCATTGTATATATGGGCCACATCTTCTTTATCCATTTATCTGTCGACGGACCTTTAGGTTGCTTCCATGTCCTGGCTATTGTAAACAGTGCTGCAATGAACATTGTGGTACACGTCTCTTTTAGAATTATGGTTTTCTCAGGGTATATGCCCAGTAGTGGGATTGCTGGGTCATATGGTATTTCTCTTTTTAGTTTTTTAAGGAACTTCCATACTGTTCTCTATAGTGGCTGTATCAATTTACATTCCCACCAACAGTGCAAGAAGGTTCCCTTTTCTTCACACCCTCTCCAGCATTTACTGTTTGTAGAATTTTTGATGATGGCCATTCTGACTGGTGTGAGGTGATACCTCATTGTAGTTTTGATTTGCATTTCTCTAATGATTAGTGTTGTTGAGCCTCCTTTCATGTGTTTGTTGGCAATCTGTATATCTTCTTTGGAGAAAGGTCTATTTAGGTCTTCCACCCATTTTTGGATTGGGTTGTTTGTTTTTTTGATATTGCATGAGCTGCTTGTATATTTTGGAGATTAATCCTTTGTCAGTTGCAAATATTTTCTCCCATTCTGAGGGTTGTCTTTTCGAACATTTTTATGATTTCTTGATGAACTGGCCACTTTATTATTATGAAATAATCCTCTTTATCCTTGTTAATATTCTTTACTATGAGAACTATTTTGGCTAATATTAGTATAGCCACTCCAGGTTTTGTGATTAGCATTAGCAATGGTATATCCTTCTTCCTACTTTTAACCTACTTGTGCCTTTATATTTAATGTGGGTGTCTTGTAAGCAGCGGATAAGTGGATCTGATATTGCAGAGCTGCTTGTATATTTTGGAGATTAATCCTTTGTCAGTTGCAAATATTTTCTCCCATTCTGAGGGTTGTCTTTTCGAACATTTTTATGATTTCTTGATGAACTGGCCACTTTATTATTATGAAATAATCCTCTTTATCCTTGTTAATATTCTTTACTATGAGAACTATTTTGGCTAATATTAGTATAGCCACTCCAGGTTTTGTGATTAGCATTAGCAATGGTATATCCTTCTTCCTACTTTTAACCTACTTGTGCCTTTATATTTAATGTGGGTGTCTTGTAAGCAGCGGATAAGTGGATCTTGCTTTTTATCCAATCTGAGAATCTCTGCCCTTTAATAGGGATATTAAACCGTTCACATTTAATATGATTACCGACAGGTCTGGATTTAAATCTACCATCTTGGCATCTGCTTTCTATTTGTCCCATCTGTTCCTTGTTCCCCTTTTCCTCTTTTTCCACCTTCTTTTGGACTACCTTTTTATTATTTCATTTTTACTCCTTTGTTGGCTTATTAGCTAAAATTATTATTTTTTTTTTTTTAGTGGTTGCTTTAGGGTATATGTTATACATTTTTCACTTATCACAGTCTACCTTCAAGTGCTTTTATTCCACTTTGTGCATATGGTATAAGAACATTAAAACAGTCCCTTTCTACTCCTCCCCATTTGGTCTGGGTGCTATAGTTTTCATACATTTTACTTCTACCCCACAATACTTTGTTACTACTTTGCTTTAAATAGTCAATTACCTTTTTAAAAGATTTAAATAATGAAGAAAAAAGTTTCCTATAATTACCCACATATTTACATTTCTAGTGCTTTTCATTCATTTATGAAGGTCCAGATCTTTATCTGGTATCATTTTACTTCTGCCTAAAGGACTTTCTGTAACATTTCTTGTAAAGCAGGTCTGCGAGTGACGCATTCTTTCAGCTTTTGTGTGTCTGAAAAAAGTTTTATTTCACCTTACGTTTTTGAAAGAGGTTTTCACTGGATATAGAATTCCAGGTTGACAGTTTTTTTCTTTCAGTTCTTTAAATATTTGTTCCATTGTTTTCTGGACAATGAGAATTCTGCTGTCATCCTTACTTTTGTTCCACTGTATGTTATCTGCCCTTTTTCTCTGGGTAATTTAAAGATCTTAATTTAAAGATCACTTACTTTAAGCAATTTCATCATATTTTTGGTATAGTTTTCCTCATATTTCTTGTGCATATGGTTCATCAAATTTGTGGATCTGCAGATTTACAGTTTTAATCAAATTCAGAAAAAATTATTCCTTTATTTTTTTCTGACACACTCTCTGCTCCTTCAGGAACTCCAATTACATGTATATTAGTCTACTTAAAGTTGTCCCACAGCTCACTAATGAGCTATTCATCTTTTAGTCTAATATTTATTCTCTTTGTTTCATGTTGGATAGTCTTTATTACTATGCATTCAAGCTTACTGATCTTTTCTTCTGCAAATCTAATCTGCCATTTATCCCATCCAGTACATATTTTTCATCTCAGACATTATAGTCTTCATTTCAAAATTTGTATTCTTTAATATTTTTAATGCTTCTAATTAATATGTTCACTCGTTCCTCTAGTTTCTTGAACATATAGAACTCCATTACAATTCTTTTAACATCTTTGTCTACTAATGCTACCATCTATGCCATTTTCTTGCTTCTCTGCTTGTCTGGTTAGTTTGATTGGATGCGAGACTTTGATTATTAAGTTGACCTTGTTGGATACTGTAAATTTTTGGTTTTCTTTATAAATATTCTTGAGCTTTGTTTAGGTTCAGGTCTTACTTTTTTCTGTGTTAGGTAGAATGAGAGCAGCTCTGAGTACTCTAATCGATGCTCCATGAATTATGAGGTCTTTCACACTGGTACAAAAGAAACTGTATTAGTCATCTCAGGCTGCCATAACAAAATATCACGGATTGGGTGGCTTAAACAACAGAAATTTACTTTTTCACAGTTCTGGAGGCTGGAAAACCCACAATCAAGTTTCCAGCAGGGTTCGGTTGTTGGTGAGAATTCTCTTCCTGGTTTGTGGACAGCTGCCTTCTTGTGTCCTCACATGGTGGAGAGAGAGCTCTGGCGTCTCTTGCTCTTCTTCTAAGGGCATCAGTTCTGTCAGATCAGGGTTCCAACCTTATGACCTCATTTAACCTTAATTTCCTCCTTCAGGACTCTATCTCCAATATATTCGCATTGGGGTTTAGGCTTCAACATACAAATCTGGGGGGAATACAATTCAGTCCACAGCAGGAACATATTCCCATGCTTATGTGAGCTCTGAGGATTGTTCCTGCTAATCTTCTGGGGTAGTTCTGTACTTAAAACTGGTCAGTACTCAAATTAAGATTTCATGCAGCTCTCTGGAATTATCTCTCTGTGCATCTCTCTGATTTTCTGCACTGTCTATTGTGAACTCTAGCTGCCTTTTCCTCCCCAGACGCTCAATTCTGTTTTCTCAACTCAGGGAGACTACTGAGCTCTGCCTGGGGTCTTCTGCCCTGCACCACAGTCTCTCAAGACTAGAAACTCTCTCAAGACAGCTGGGGTGACTGTAGGGTTCTACTCATCTCTAACGTCCAATGTTGTGAAAACCCATATATTTTGTTCAGTTACTTTAGTTGTTTCTGGAGAGAAGGTAAATCTAGATCCTTTCCTCCATCTTGTCCAGAAGACAGAGTTTGTACCAGACACTTTCACTTCTGTGTCTCTGATAGCTTCCCCACTACCTGAAATATTCTTCTTTAATTGATAACCACTAATTACCCTCAGACTTCCACTTAGATTTCGTTTTGTCTATAAAATCCTTCCCAAGCACTTTCAGTCAAGTGCTCCCCCCACATACTTTCCTCTTGCCATGACACCTGCCACACTGCGCTGTACTAAGTTACTGATTCAATTGTCCACATACCCGCACTGGGATGTAAGAGCTGGAGTTGTGCATCATGCACCTCTGTATCCCGAGCACCCAGAACATGGCAGGTGCTCCATAATTATATTTGAATGAATAAACATATGAGAGAAGCTCAAACAGACAGCAGCTATAGTCAAATTCATTTTATCACCGAGTTTTGTTCTGTATCATCCATTTCCTTAAAGATTATAAACTACCAGTTACAATTATATACCAACTGTAATTATGAAGCAGTTTAATATTTATTGTTGAAACAATCTATATTTTTATATTTAAAACAACAATGACTAGATTGAATATTTTTCCCCTGCATGGTAGCCGTTAGCTATACCTCAGGCCCACCATGTCTTGAAGGAAACAACCTATTGAGAAGAGTATACTTTCAAAATTCATACCAATTTCAGAGATGAAAATTCTTTTAACATATGTTTATTACCACCCAATTTAACCTTAATATGGTTAACAAAATTAGAGGAACCCTATATAAACACTCCTTGAAGAAGAAATTTAAATTGTAACCTATTAACATCTTTCCAGAGTCAAATGTTTCAGGCCGATCGTTTAATCTGAAATTAGCAAAAAATAATATTTAACGCTACATCCTTGAGTTCTTCTTCTCTGTGACTTGAGAAGGTACATTTGAAAGGTCTGACTGAATATGAAAAAAATAAAGGGTCACAAAGACAGATGAAGCACTGAAATGTCAACTCCCAAGATGGAAATCTGGTATTTGAAAATGACTGTGCTTGGCTACTTGTGGACTAGCTGCCTACACCCAGACCCTCACCTCACCTCTTCAGTCCCAGGTGGCCTACACAGAAAAACTTAATGATTCTAGTACATTCTTAACTGTACCTCTTATGGAGACATCAATGAGAATATATTTTGACACATACTCCACCTATATCTCATGATAACGAAGGGAACTCAGGAAGATACCTCCACAAAACACCTGAGTTGCACAGAAGAATGCTTTCAACACTGAGAATTAACCTAGAAGATAATAAAAACTAAGACTCATCATCCAAGCTTTAATTCCAATCAAATTCAACAAGAGTATTGCAGGGATCCTGAAAACGAGGCAGTCAGGCAACAAAGCTCCGACATCTTGCCCATAAGAGAATTCTAGAAGGTCCACACTTACACTGCATGGGTTGTTGGCCATCTGAGCTGGGCTGTAGAAGGACCCCCACTGGGTGGCTCGTCTCTCTTCCCGGGAAGGGGTGCTGTTCACAGGCAGGCCGGCTGGGACCCCAGGGCCTGCAGCTGCAGTGTTAGGGGGCTGGCTGCTGGGGGCCACGAGGGCAAAAGCATCATCCAGGAGGGAGTGCATGGTCTGCCGCGCCTCCTCGATGGACGGCTGGGGCGGGATGTACTGGGAGGCCGGGAAGGGCAGGCCTGGATACCTCCCCAGCTCAGCTGAAGACGGCGTCTGCACATCTGCTGGGAGGTCGGGATCAGACTACAGTGGGGGAAACAGCAAAGTGGAGAATCAGACACGAGCTTCTGTGGAGACCCAAAAACAAAACTCCAGGACTAAAAAAGAATTTAACAATTTTCACTGACATTGAGGAATGGGTTTACCATAAGAATTTTTCAAATCACAGCTGAGGAATGTGCATTACCTTTCATGGAGGCAAAAAGTTTGAATCAGAAGAAATAAAAATGTAAAATTATTCAACAGTCATTTGTCCAGCAAAACTCAATCAACTCCCTGAAATGTATCTCAGTAAAGTGCACATGTTTTCCTGAAAGCCCCTAGCAACCAAAATTGATGTGTCAGAGTCTATATACTAAAATACCTAGTTGACTTTCCCTAGATACAGAAACCCAAAACTAAAGCAGTCTATTCACTATTAACGATAGGAAGAATAGTCCTATACACCCGCAAAAGAGTTCAAAGGCACCACGATATTACAACTATGTGTGTATAAACCATTTTAACACCTATTACGACAACTCTTTACAAACAGTAAATAGTGTCAATTATTTGTTCAGAAACTAACTTCTTTTAAATGGTGGTATCCCTGGATAACATGAGTCAACAAGAAAAGTTTAAATTATATTCTATACCCACTGTCAAAGAGGCAGGGACGTAAGTAACAATTAAGATTTTTTTTAAATCTTATTTCCTGATACTACCTTCTGAGCCAAATGTTGTCATAATATACACTCGGTAAACTGTAAGAGACGAAACAAGGAACCAATGGAAGAAGAGGTCTTCCTGGTCTCAGTGGCCCCAGAAGCCCAAACATCACAATGACTACAACTGACACACTGAAAAGAGAAGCGGTTCTGCTCAAGGGGCTGGTGACCCCATGCCTTCCGTGAAGAAGGGTGAGTGCCTTTTTCTGGAATGCTCTGCTTGCCCTACTCGTCCACGGTTTAGCTTTGCTCCTTGGATCACTCTACATGAGGGCCAGAGGAAGGCATTCCCATATCTCTGTGGATCAGTGAGTCTCTTGCAAAGAAAATCTCTATTGCAGAGACACGTCCTAATGACTATGGTCTGTCCAGCAATGATCCGTTATTATTCAAACCAGTGTCAAACACTTAACAGCAGCAGCTGCTTAACTCCAAACAGAGAGAAAACCACATAACGGACTGGCAAACCCACCAACAGCTCACAGACCTGTTTTGCTTAGCCCGCACCAGTCTTTAAAAAATAGATGGGCAATATTTTAAAAATCTGAAAATTTCCTACTAAAACTCAAGAGTTCTGGATTCTCTTGGCAGACCTGGAAGCCCTGGCATCACTGGGCCCTCACCCTGTACAGAAACAAGTGCCATTAGGTAGAGACTGCCCCCCTGAGATGGGCAGGTGCTCTGCCCTTCACAACAGCGAGTGGATGGTCTCACTCCAAGGTACAGTACACACTTAGTCCTGTGAGGCTGTTTCTCCGAAACACAATATCCCAGTAAAGTTCTACTAAATGACTTAGTCATCAAGGTAAGGATCTGGGGCCCCAAAGGTCTCTGGTTTATGACGTAGCATTGGCAAGACTCTCTGTTCCTCTCCTTACAAGGTGCAAAAAAAGGCCCACACTCATGCCCTTCTTCCGTTCTTGGTTTTCTCGAGGAGCAGACGGGGAAGGATGTAGTCAGTAGAGAGCCCCCAACCTAACACTTCATGGAGAAGAGGAGAAACATGTCTGTAAAAACATCCTACTGGTAAGTAAGAGGGTCTCTCCAAAGCCAGAAGCGATGTTCCTGACGGTGGTTCCAGTAGCTGACTGGGTAACTGCACTGCAAGGAAGACAGCGGTGTGGCCACAGCCTAAACCGAGATTCCAAGGTGGGGGACAAACCCTACATACACTTGAAGAGAGTCCCTAAGAGCTATAGCCACTGCCAGTCTCACCCTCAGTAGTCATAACTTTAAAGAAGGTTTAACTTTTACAGCAAGAGAGACATGTTGTGAAGGTATGAAGTGAGGTCCCCTTGGAGTCTCACTGATCCCATGAATCCTGCCAAGAAGGCAAAGAACTACAGAGCCATGATGTCAGAGCTTCCTGTCCTCTGGTCTTCTTGCTGCCTCCACACTTCGCAGGCCAGACTAATGGCAGCCTGCAGGCCAAGAAGAGGTCTTGTTCATTTTCCTAAGTCCCAACATCCAGCACAGTGTTTCACATGTAGATGGTACTTAGTAAGAAATGAATAACTGTGATCTTCAGAAGCTGAGATTTACCCAGGATCCCTGAGTTGGAATTTGAATTCCATTCTCTTGAAACCAAGTTTGATGACTTTGTTTTAATTTATTTTATTTATTTAGTTTTGGCTGCATCGGGTCTTCATTGCTGCGGGTGGGCTTTCTCTAGTTGCGGCGAGTGGGGACTACTCTTCCTTATGGTGCACAGGCTTCTCGTTGCGGTGGCTTCTCTCGCTGCGGAGCACGGGCTCTAGGTGCGCGGGCTTCAGTAGCTGTGGCTTGCGGGCTCTAGAGCGCAGGTTCAGAAGTTGTGGCACACGGGCTTAGCTGCTCCATGGCACGTGGCATCGTCCCGGACCAGGGCTTGAACCCGTGTCCCCTGCGCTGGCAGGCAGATTCTTAACCACTGTGCCACCAGGGAAGCCCCCAAGTTTGATGACTTTGATATTCAACTTGTTTCCTTTGCACAGATACATGTTCACCTATCACTCCTCAGAAATACATGAGAACTTTTTTACCTTTAGTCATCAGAGATGATGTATTCTGGTGCCTCTTTGCAATCCTTCGCATTATAAGAGAGTGATCATGCACTATGGTTGGCCCAGGACAAGCTCAGTTCATGCTTGTTGCCCCAGGATAATTAACAGCATCTCCTTTCACCCTCACAAGTGTCTGGCTTGGATAATAAATTATATCGGCATTGACAAACTTCCATAAAGGGCCAGAGAGTAAATAGTTTAGGCTTTGTGAGCCATACAGCTACTCAACTCTGCCACTGTAACAAGAGCAGCCACAGATAACACAAAAATGATGGGTGTGGCTGTGTTCCAATAAAACTTTATTTACAAAAGCAGACAGCAGGCCGGATTTGCCTGAGGGTCAATGTTTGCTGAGGCTTGAATTATAATGGTAGCCCTAGTTACAAGAAGTCCAGAAATATTTCTTTCACCTCAGGAGAAGAGAGCTCTCAAGAAGATATTTTGAGGCAAAAGCATATAATTCAAGACAGTTCAAAAACACGTATGTCTAGGGCTTCCCTGGTGGCGCAGTGGTTGAGAGTCCGCCTGCCGATGCAGGGGACACGGGTTCGTGCCCCGGTCCGGGAGGATCCCACATGCCACGGAGCGGCTGGGCCCGTGAGCCACGGCCGCTGAGCCTGCGCGTCCAGAGCCTGTGCTCCGCAACGGGAGAGGCCACAACAGTGAGAGGCCCGCGTACCGCAAAAAAACAAACAAAAAAGCAACAAAAAAACATGTATGTCTAGTATAACCTTCAAGATGAAATACTACCTAAGAAAAGGTGAATTCCCAAAAAGGCATTATCTGTGAAGGTATATGTTTCATCAGACTCACAGACTTAGAAAACAAATTTATGGTTACCAAAGGGGAAAGGTGGGGGGAGGGATAAATTAGGAGGTTGGGATTAACATATACAACAAGGACCTACGGTACAGCACAGGGAACTCTACTCCATCTTCTGTAATAACCTATATGGGCAAAAAATCTGAAGAAGAATAGATATATGGGGCTTCCCTGGTGGCGCAGTGGTTGAGAGTCCGCCTGCCGATGCAGGGGACACGGGTTCGTGCCCCGGTCCGGGAAGATCCCACATGCCGCGGAGCGGCTGGGCCCGTGAGCCGTGGCCACTGAGCCTGCACGTCCAGAGCCTGTGCTCCGCAGTGGGGGAGGCCACAGTGGTGAGGGGCCCGCGTACCGCAAAAAAAAAAGAAAAAGAAAAAAAAATAGATATATGTATAACTGAATCACTTTGCTGTACACCTGAAACTAACACAATATTGTAAATCAACTATACTCCAATATAAAATAAAAATCATACAATATAAGCATTAAAAAAAAGAAAATGTATGTTTCAGAATTTTTAGGGAGAGAAAGTAAAAAGTCCATCTGAGGAAGAATTTCTTATTAGGGAATCTTTGAAAAATGGAGCCATGAAGCAGCTGATTGAGTTAGTGTTCTCCAGGGAAGGGTTTCTTCCCACCAGCTGAGGGAGGAAGCTCGGTGCTTTCTGCTAAGAAAAAAAGCAAGGAGGAAAAGGATAGTCTGGGCCACCATGAAAGAGGCCTGATTTACGGTCATTGAGAGGGCAAGGCGGGGACAGGTTATTCCCTCACAAAAGTCAGTGGCACTGGATGATGGAACTCAGGGCTACTGAAAAAAGAACGTGCGGGACTGCATAGGCTCTCCTACAGATTTGTCTCTGTAGGAGAGAAGGAGCCCTGGGGCTCTGGAAGCTAAGAGGGAAGAAGAAATGCTCCCCCTTCTTCTGCTCATTGGTTTCACACGACAGGATCTCTGAGATCCCGGATGAGACAAAAAACGAAAGCTCCAGGGGACCATCCTGGGGAGCCAAGGGAACGGCCCTCCCCAGATCAAGCCAAACACCACAGACGCCCAAACACCTGTCCAAAACCACGGCAGCGGCTCAAGAGCGCCATCTACTGTGAGGACTGCCTGAGGTTCCCCCACCTGAGGAATTCATTCACAGCCTTCAGAAAGGATTCATTCATTCTGTTGGGGAGCAAAGCAGCCTAATTTGTAGACATTCCAACCCGCGGGAATCACACCAATCCTCATGAGCCAGTTACGAAGGAATGGTCAGTCTCAGGACACCAGAAACACAGTAAGTTCCAAAGGAAAAGCCTGGTTCTTTCAGATGATCATGACTCAATTATATTTAGCCCCAATGTCAGTATGGTATTTGGCACATATGTGTAATTATGTTTACTGTCTCTCAGTGTTAGTTATTTGTGTAATTTGAGAGATAAAATATCAAACTCAAATAAGAAATCACTGGTTACATAAGCTTTAACTGAAGTGATCATGTACATCACAAACTCTTTCTCCAAGGATGTGTTTTTGCTAATTTCTCTCTAAAAAGGATGGGTCTGTAACTGCCTCCAGAAGGAGAAAGGTGGTCTTGTGCAACGAGAAAGGGCTTCACCCTGGCACAGGGCTACAGACGTGCACTGTGTGTCCCGGTGCTGCCAGACACACTGGGAACGTGGGGCATCTGCTCTGTCTTGGGGTGTCTTTGTGTATTTCTCACGGCCCCTTGGGGAGGCTGGCCCTTTCTTCCCTGCTCAGTGGGATCTGTACGTGTCTTAATGCTGTCAACGTCTGCTTTAACACTACAAGCAACCCTGTGCCCCTTTCCTTTAGGAAAAATTGTTTAACTCCCTATTTCTTAATTTCCATTAAGCTCTGTCTTCCATTAAAACTAGATATACATATTAGCAAATGTAATATCCTCTTAGCACCCCAAGAACAGAAGATGGGACAAAACCCTAAATGTCCCTCCTACCACCATGAAACCCAAACAACTCTCTGATGAAGGGAAGAAAAAAGAAACTTTCTGGACGCTTCTCTCTGTTTTCCAATTAACCTCGAGAAGTTGCCATTCTGAAGCCTGAGAGGACAGGGTTTGCTTATAGGAAGTAAAAACACTGAGTGTGTTTCCAGAGGGCTCTCCCAGCAGCCCCTTGGCTTCTATGACTCGAGTCTCTCTTCAAAGGAAGTGCCCACCCCTTCCCCAGCCTACATGCCTCCCAACCTAGCTGGCCCTGGAGCATCACCTACTGGGCATCAGCACCACCCAGGGCAGCAGCCATCACTGCTCATTCTCCTCTCCCTAAGAGCGGCCAGAAGCAAGGCTCAACATTACGCACCGGGCAACCAATATAGGCAGAGTTGTGGACACCAGGGGGCCGTTTGTAAGTGCCGTCGCTGTCTGTGGTGATAAGTCTGTCCTTCTCAGCATCTCCGGGGCAGCCACTGACCTGATGTTTCCGGCGTGGTTTAGGAGAACGTTTTATCCTGGAGCTGCCAGGGGAAAAGAGAGGTTATCTTCATAGGAAATAACCTTCCAGCCGTGGGCTCATCAACTAAACGCCAAGTATTTTCTGCGCACCTAGGACCTGCTAGCCACTGTAGTAAACACCCCACAGGATATAAACAATGTGTAAGACACAGTCTCTGGTCTAAGAAAGCTCACAGTCCACCGGGGCAGACTATACTAAACACATGGAACAACAGAGAATAATATCACCGCTGGCTACCTGTGGCCTGATCTAGGTCTTGAAAAATGAGTAGGATCTGCGGATGGGCAGGGAAGTGGGGAAGAGTGTGAGGGGCAGGCAGGACTGTGTGGAAGGCCAGAAACAGGAATGCAGATGAATGTTTGGGGGGCAATGAGGCCGCCGCCCAGGGGGCGGCAGTTCCTCTGTGCTGCTGGGCAGGGGAGAGCAGCTAGGTGAAAGGCAGTGCCCCGCTAGGTACAGGAGCCCAGGGTCCACCCGGCAGGCAGCCCAAGCCAGCACAGGTGCGAGCAGAGCAAGACACAAACGAGAGCTGACCTTACAGAAAATGCCTCTGCATTAGGGGGCAAGGGCCTGGGAGACCAAGAGACCGAGACTCTGAGAGCGGCTGTGTGCCCGGCCGAACTGGTGACCAAGCACGGGAGGTGGAGATGCTGGGGGTGAGAGGTGAAGAAGAGATGCAGGGAGAGGGAGCCCTGGAGCCCTCTAAGAACGACGGCGCCACCTTTTCAGAAGTCTGAATTCCAGGAGACACGAAACCCAGGGAGGTGCTCCGGGGCCACTGGGGCAGAATGAATGCAGCCTTCACCACAGGTGACCTCCAGGCGGGATGGCGGCCTCCCAGCCTACCCAGCCTGGAGTCGCTTGCAGAGACTTCTCCCCGCCCCCTCCACAGCCCAGCCCTTGTAGCCCTGCAGCAGGGGCCTCCAGCCCGGCTCGGGGCCCACCTCTTCCTGGGCTCTATGAACACGGAGGGCACGCTGGCCGTGGGGTCCAGGATCTTGTCGATCTGCATCTGCGCCCTGCGGTACACGCGGTGCCGCTCCCGCGTGTCTCCCGACGACAGCTCGTCCAGCACCGGGAACTCGTAGTGCCCGCGGCGCTTGGCGCGGAGCCGGATCTTGTTCCGATGGTGCTCGATCTCCGACTTGTGCCGCAGCGCTGTCTGGATCTGGGAAACGAGACAGAGAGAACGTTCTGACGGTCTCTGGGACCACGCAGAGAAAGCAGCTGGGAGGCCTTCCTGCGACTCTCCTACCCCCGCCCCCGGCTGTCCCAGGCTCCCACGAGGCCCTGAAGGGGTGACAGGGACAGGCACACACATACGGGGCATGGGGAACCTCCATCATCCGGAGCTGTATCCCCACACTCCACGTGGTGGGTGGGACGCGGGAAGCCGTGGTATCGGCCACCAAACAGGGCAAAAGAACTCAAACCCGGGAAACAGGCCAGTGGCAACTTTGAAGATACTGAGAGACAGTGACAACTATATGTCATACTCCCCGAGAAAAGAGTAAATATTTTCCATACCCAATAACATCACTACTTTAGAGATTTTTAAATTAAGACAGAGTGAAAGAAGATATCTGCAGTATACAATAAAATACCCATTTACTAATGATGTTTAGTGTTACCAAAACAAGCCCCCGGCCATGAGACACTCCTCTTCAAAGAGGAAAATCGACACGTATGGAAACACATCCTCGCTGGCTACAAGGGGCCTGAACTAGGTCTCCAAGAGCCGGCTGGTTCTGAAGCAGGGGAGGGAGGGAAGTAGGCAGAGGGTGTGCAGGGCAGGCACCAAGGTGCTGAGGGCCAGAAGCAGGAACGCAGATACAG
>NW_006793703.1:4964351-4976159 GCF_000442215.2 Lipotes vexillifer
AGGAATGCAGATGCAGGTCTGGGGGAACGAGGCCACAGCTCCGGGAGCGGCAGGTCGGCTGAGCTGTCGGGGAGAGCAGATGGGGAATGCTTTCCTTCATGGAGGTGCATCTCCTTGTTTTCTAAGCCCTTAGCCCTGCTTCAGAGGACCTAACAGCAAGCGAGATGGAGACAGAGGGAAAAAGGGAAACCAAACTAGGCATCCGACTGGGAGAAGAGAGCAGGAGCAACGTCTAAGACAAGGTGGGACACTCCTGGCCACGCCACAGTGGATGAGGAGCCACATGCTCCTTGCGACTGCTTGAGGGAGGGTCAGGTGGATGAGATTCTTGACAACTTCCCAGCAGGACGATTCAGGAAGCCTCTCTTATTCTATCAGGATCTAACTGCTCTTTAAAATATATGAGGTCCCCACAGGAGGACCAAGACATGCTAGGAATCTGCACCAGAACCTCCTAAAAAGAAAACATTTCCACTGAGATGTATGGAGCCTATAGGTAGGTGCACCAGTACCGATAATGCTCTTGTTCTTAAGTTGGATTTTCACCTTATGCTTTATAATCAATATATACGTTTCCTATACCATATGCATGCATCAAATACATTTTAAAGATAGTAAAAGAAAAAAGTGGCGATGAGTGCTATCCAGTTGTGAGGCCTGGTGAGCTCATTCTCTTCTTTTTTTGGCCACACAGAGAACCCACTCCAGGGTGCTTACTCATGGCTGTGTGAGGCACATGCAACACAGAACTGATGGGGTCATAGGTCTAGGCTAGGAATGGGGTCATGCAGGGTCAGGGCTCCTGAGCATCAGTGAGAAGGGACAGCATGTGTCACCTTGAACCCATGACGCACGTTCTTCTGGTCATGTCCTTGGCAAGGAGCCAATGAGGTGTGGAGAGAAGAATGTGTAAGAACTCTTGCTAAGACTTCTGTAAGATGATCCACTTTAAGGATTCAATTGCATCAATTATTAGTTCACCTGGCGGAACTCACAACAGCAGCAGGTATTTCTTAGAGGCAAGAAACTGACAGTCATGATGCTACCATGTGTGCGACCCTAAATAGCATTCATTCCCCTCATGGTCCAGACCAGGTCAAACTCCTCAAGTTCAAGTTAAAAGTGACCTGACCTGGCCTTCTGGTTCCCCAAATCTTAGGAGGAAAGCAGATCTAACTCACTGTTCCAGGAGTCAATGGAAATACAGTTTCTTCCCAAGACTTACCTAGTTGTTTGGGGCCAGAGCAGATCTATCAGGGATCACAGAGTCTACTGGGGTCCCAAGATTACCCCACATTCAACGATTCACTAGGAGAACTCTCAGGACTCAGAATGTAAGTCCAATTTATTACAGCAAAAGGACACAAAGCAAAATCAGCATAGAGGAATGGCACATAGGGTGAGGTCTGGAGGAAACCAGGCACAGCTTCCAAGAGTCCTTTCCCAGAAAAGTCACGCAGGATGTGAATTCCTCAGGCAATGAGTTGTGACAACTCATGCGACATGTCTACCAGGGAAGCTCATTAGAGACTCAATGCCCAGGATGTTTACTGGAGGCCGGTCACATAGGCACCCTCTGCCTAGCACGTACCAAAATTCCAGACTCCCAGAAGAAAGAGTTGCTCAGCATAAATCATGTTGCTTGTACAAACAGTTTAGGCACAGCGACCCACTCCATTCTGGGAATGGTGGGAATCTTTCCAAGATCCAAATCCCCAAACCCCAGCCATGAGTTAAGGCGGACTTTCTAAGGATAGCCACCCCTGGTCTTTAATCTGCACATCCACCAGTGTGCCTGCTAGTGTCCTTGAATGGTATCTGATCTAAAAACACTGAGTACCAGATTTAAAATTAAGAACATCTGTGAGCAGCTCATATCTTTAGCTCATATTTTTGACACTAACTTCATTTTTAAGCAGTGACCAAATGAGAATCTAAGGGGGTTTTTTTATTATTAATGTACTTTTTCATAAAACCAAATACCTCTTTGTTAATTTTGTTGGTTTCGGCCACTCGGTCGGCCAGTATGGGGTGTGGAACTGGAGGTGCCGGGATGGGCTGCATGGCGATCAGCTGAATCTTACTGGGGACCCGCCGACTGGCCTCCGAGGAGCGGGAGATCCTGTCCACATGCTCAAAGATGGAGGCTGACGAATGCTGCTCATTCCCCGAGCTGGGTGCTGCCCCTGGAACAGAAGGAAAAGCAAAATTAAGAAATACAATCATTGTAAAGAAAGAGCAAATCATCACAATTAGGGATTTCTTAAAGAATCGTCAGATGGGCCCCTGACCAAAAACACATCCCCAACTCCATGGCAGAGTACTTGAAATGTCACCATTCGAGCTTAAATTGTCTGGGATAAGTAGTGTCTCCTTCAGCCTCATTAAAAATAACAAATATCCGTAGGCAAGATATGAAAATCACGAGGACATTTTGTGCCCCAAGTGGCCCTGTTTTGTCTAAAGGTGTTTCAAAGTCTTCAGTAAGACGGGGTAAAGGACAGGAGAAGCCTGACGTGGGTAGGCCAGTAGCAATTTACAGAACTTGGAGGACAACACTTATGGCAGCTCTGAATGTCCATGCTCATTTGAAGTGATATAAATTTAGTTGCAAGGCAATTACACTGTTGAGATAACAAAAGACCAGGGGATTGTGGACCTGCTGGCAAGTACCAGTGAATGATTAAGGCTTCTGGCTTCTCAGTTCTGATGAAGAAAGAAAATGAAGAGTCAGGAGAAGAAAAAGCTGCTGCCTGCATGGAATTGGTTCCCACTTTAAAAACAGATGAAGAGGGGCTTCCCTGGTGGCACAGTGGTTGAGAGTCCGCCTGCCGATGCAGGGGACACGGGTTCGTGCCCCGGTCCGGAACCGCGGAGCAGCTAGGCCCGTGAGCCATGGCCGCTGAGCCTGCGTGTCCGGAGCCTGTGCTCCGCAACGGGAGAGGCCACAACAGTGAGAGGCCCGCGTACCGCAAAAAAAAAAACAAAAAAAACACATGAAGAGAACACTGAAAAATGGTTAAAAGGGTAATTATTTTAAGTGACCAGAATTGCAAAGAAGAAAAATATTTAAATGTATAGAAAAAAAGACAGAAAAACACTTTAACAGAGACTGGAAGTTGGTATAATGAGTAATGTTCTCCAATTTCTTGTATTTTCTGTAACATGGATTTCCTCTAGTCAGTATTACTTTTATAATAGAAATAATCCAAATAAACTTTAATTTTAAAAAGGCAAAGAGGGTCTTCCCTGGTGGTGCAGTGGTTGGGATTCCGCCTGCCAATGCAGGGGACACGGGTTTGAGCCCTAGTCGGGGAAGATCCCACATGCCGCGGAGCAACTAGGCCCATGCGCCACAACTACTGAGCCCACATGCCGCAACTACTGAGCCTGCGTGCCCCAACTACTGAAGCCCACACGCCTAGAGCCCATGCTCCGCAACGAGAAGCCACCGCAATGTGAAGCCCACGCACCACAACGAAGAGTAGCCCCCATTCACTGCAACTAAAGAAAGCCCGCATGCAGCAACGAAGACATAATGAAGACAAAAATAAAATTAAAAAGAATCTTTTTTAAAGGCAAAGAAAGAGATGAAGAGGGGCTGAATGGATGGAAAGAACTCTCCAGTTAGACACACTAAGATCCCTCATGCCCTCCCTCTAAGCCACAAGTCACCTCTAGACGCTCTGGACACTGCTTGAAAATAAATGGCCAACAGGCCAAGAGAAGGAGTAAAGGCATGCCAAAACTATTTTTAAACAAAAGCCTAAGTTTTGAAACCTCGAGCATAAGTGAAAAATATACAGGTTTCCCCTTAGTGTAAAAAAAGTGTTGCGCAAGAGGGCAGACAACAGAAGCAAGAACTACAATCCTGCAGTCTGTGGAATAAAAACCACATTCACAGAAAGACAGACAAGATGAAAAGGCAGAGGGCTATGTACCAGATGAAGGAACAAGATAAAACCCCAGAAAAACAACTAAACGACGTGGATATAGGCAACTTTCCAGAAAAAGAATTCAGAATAATGATAGTGAAGATGATCCAGGACCTCGGAAAAAGAATGGAGGCAAAGATCGAGAAGATGCAAGAAATTTTTGGCAAAGACCTAGAAGGATTAAAGAACAAACAAACAGAGATGAACAATACAATAACTGAAATGAAAACTACACTAGAAGGAATGAATAGCAGAATAACTGAGGCAGAAGAACGGATAAGTGACCTGAAAGACAGAATGGTGGAATTCACTGCTGCAAAACAGAATAAAGAAAAAAGAATGAAAAGAAATGAAGACAGCCTAAGAGACCTCTGGGACAACGTTAAACACAACATTCGCATTATAGGGGTCCCAGAAGGAGAAGACAGAGAGAAAGGATCAGAGAAAATATGTGAAGAGATTATAGTCGAAAACTTCCCTAACACGGGAAAGGAAATAGCCACCCAAGCCCAGGAAGCGCAGAGAGTCCCATACTGGATAAACCCAAGGAGAAAACACGCCAAGACACATAGTAATCAAATTGGCAAAAATTAAAGACAAAGAAAAATTATTGAAAGCAGCAAGGGAAAAACAACAAATAACATACAAGGGAACTGCCATAAGGTTAACAGCTGATTTCTCAGCAGCAACTCTACAAGCCAGAAGGGAGTAGCACGATATACTTAAAGTGATGAAAGGGAAGAACTTACAACCAAGATTACTCTACCTGGCAAGGATCTCAATCGGATTCGATGGAGAAATCAAAAGCTTTACAGACAAGCAAAAGCTAAGAGAATTCAGCACCACCAAACCAGCTCTACAACAAATGCTAAAGGAACTTCTCTAAGTGGGAAACACAAAAGAAAAGGACCTACAAAAACAAACCCAAAACAATTAAGAAAATGGTAATAGGAACATACATATCGATAATTACCTTAAACATGAATGGATTAAATGCTCCAACCAAAAGACACAGGCTTGCTGAATGAATACAAAACAACACCCATATATATGCTGTCTACAAGAGACCCACTTCAGACCTAGGGACACATTCAGACTGAAAATGAGGGGATGGAAAAAGATATTCCATGCAAATGGAAATCAAAAGGAAGTTACAGTAGCAATACTCATATCAGATAAAATAGACTTTAAAATAAAGCATGTTACAAGAGACAAGGAAGGACACTACATAATGATCAAGGGATCAATCCAAGAAGAAGATATAACAATTATAAATATATATGTACCCAACATAGGAGCACCTCAATACATAAGGCAAATGCTAACAGCTATAAAATAGGAAATCGACAGTAACACAATAATAGTGGTGGACTTTAACACCTCCCTTACACCAAGGGACAGATCATCCAAAACGAAAATAAATAAGGAAACGGAAGTTTTAAATGACACAACAGACCAGATAGATTTAATTGATATTTATAGGACATTCCATCCAAAAACAGCAGATTACACTTTCTTCTCAAGTGCACACGGAACATTCTCCAGGACAGATCACATCTTGGGTCACAAATCAAGCCTCAGTAAATTTAAGAAAACTGAAATCATATCAAGCATCTTTCCTGACCACAACGCTATGAGATTAGAAATGAATTACAGGGACAAAAACAGAAAACACCAACACATGGAGGCTAAACAATACATTACTAAATAACCGATAGATCACTGAAGAAATCAAAGAGGAAATCAAAAAATGCCTAGAGACAAATGACAATGAAAACATGATGATCCAAAACCTATGGGATGCAGCAAAAGCAGTTCTAAGAGGGAAGTTTATAGCAATACAAGCCTACCTCAAGAAACAAGAAACATCTCAAATGAACAATCTAATCTTACACCTAAAGGAACTAGAGGGAGAAGAACAAACAAAACTCAAAGTGAGCAGAAGGAAAGAACCATAAAGATCAGAGCAGAAATAGATGAAACAGAAACAAAGAAAACAACAGTAAAGATCAATGAAACTAAAAGCTGGTTCTTTGAGAAGATAAACAAAATTGATAAACCATTAGCCAGACTCATCAAGAAAAAGAGGGAGAGGACTCAAATCAATAAAATTAGAAATGAACAAGGAGAAGTAACAACAGACACTGCAGAGATACAAAGCATCCTAAGAGACTACTACAAGCAACTCTATGCCAATAAAATGGACAACCTGGAAGAAATGAACAAATTCTTAGAAAGGTATAACCTTCCAAGGCTGAACCAGGAAGAAACAGAAAATACAGACCAATCACAAGTAATGAAATTGAAACTATCATTGAAAATCTTCCAACAAACAAAAGTCCAGGACCAGATGGCTTCACAGGTGAATTTTATCAAACATTTAGAGAAGACCTAATACCCATCCTTCTCAAACTCTTCCAAAAAATTGCAGAAGAAGGAACACTCCCAAACTCATTCTATGAGGCCACCATCACCCTGATACAAAAACCAGACAAAGATACTACAAAAAAAGAAAATTACAGACCAATATCACTGATGAACATAGATGCAAAAATCCTCAACAAAATACTAACAAACAGAATCCAACAGCACATTAAAAGGATCATACACCATGATGAAGTGGGATTTATCCCAGGGATGCAAGGATTCTTCAATATATGTAAATCAATCAATGTGATACACCATAGTAACAAACTGAAGAATAAAAACCATATGATCAACTCAATAGATGCAGAAAAAGCTTTTGACAAAATTCAGCACCCATTTATGATAAAAACTCTCCAGAAAGTGGGCACAGAGGGAACCTACCACAACATAATAAAGGCCATATATGACAAACCCACAGCAAACATCATTCTCAATGGTGAAAAACTGAAAGCATTTCCTCTAAGGTCAGGAACAAAACAAGGATGTCCACTCTTACCACTATTATTCAACATAGTTTTGGAAGTCCTAGCCACGGCAATCAGAGAAAAAAAAGAAACAAAAGGAATACAAATTGGAAAAGAAAAAGTAAAACTGTCACTGTTTGCGGATGACATGATACTATACACAGAGAATCCTAAAGATGCCACCAGAAAACTACTGGAGCTAATCAATGAATTTGGTAAAGTTGCAGGATACAAGATTAATGCACAGAAATCTCTTGCATTCCTATACTCTAATGATGAAAAATCTGAAAGAGAAATTAAGGAAACAATCCCATTTACCACTGCAACAAAAAAAATAAAATACCTAGGAATACAGCTACCTAGGGAGACAAGAGACCTGTATGCACAACACTGTCAGACACTGATGAAAGAAATTAAAGATGATACAAACAGATGGAGAGGTACACCATGTTGTTGGATTGGAAGAATCAACATTGTGAAAATGACCATACTACCCAAAGCAATCTACAGATTCAATGCAATCCCTATCAAATTACCAATGGCATTTTTTATGGAACTAGAACAAAATATCTTAAAATTTGTATGGAGACACAAAAGACCCCGAACAGCCAAAGCAGTCTTGAGGGAAAGAAACGGAGCTGGAGGAATCAGACTCCCTAACTTCAGACTATACTATAAAGCTACAGTAATCAAGACAATATGGTACTGGCACAAAAACAGAAACATAGATCAGTTGGACAAGATAGAAAGCCCAGAGATAAACCCACACACCTAAGGTCAACTATCTATGACAAAGGAGGCAAGGATATACAATGGAGAAAAGACAGTCTCTTCAATAAGTGGTGCTGGGAAAACTGGACGGCTACATGTAAAAGAATGAAATTAGAACTCTCCCTAACACCATACACCTAAATAAACTCAAAATGGATTTGAGACCTAAATGTAAGACCGGACACTATAAAACTCTTGGAGGAAAACATAGGAAGAACACTCTTTGACATAAATCACAGGCACAGCAAGATCCTTTTTGATCCACCTCCTAGAGTCATGGAAATAAAAACAAAAATAAACAAATGGGACCTAATGAAACTTCAAAGCTTTTGCACAGCAAAGGAAACCATAAACAAGATGAAAAGACAACCCTCAGAATGGGAGAAAATACCTGCAAATGAATCAACGCACAAAGGATTAATCTCCAAAATATATAAACAGCTCATGCAGCTCAATATTAAAAAAACAAACAACCCAAACCAAAAATGGGCAGAAGACCTAAATAAACATTTCTCCAAAGAAGACATACAGATGGCCAAGAGGCACATGAAAAGCTGCTCAACATCACTAATTATTAGAGAAATGCAAATCAAAACTACAATGAGCTATCACCTCACACCAGTTTGAATGGGCATCATCAGAAAATCTACAAACAACAAATGCTGGAGAGGGTGTGGAGAAAAGGGAACCACCTTCTTGCACTGTTGGTGGGAATGTAAATTGATAGAGCCACTATGGAGAACAGTATGGAGGTTCCTTAAAAAACTAAAAATAGAATTACCATATGATCCAGCAATCCCACTACTGAGCATATACCCAGAGAAAACCATAATTCAAAAAGACACATGCACCCCAATGTTCATGGCAGCACTATTTACA
Organism: Lipotes vexillifer; assembly: GCF_000442215.2. NCBI lineage: Eukaryota > Metazoa > Chordata > Mammalia > Artiodactyla > Lipotidae > Lipotes > Lipotes vexillifer. Next base: position 4,972,828 of record NW_006793703.1, read on the forward strand.
ATAGCCAGGGCATGGAAGCAACCTAAATGCCCATCAACAGACAAATGGATAATGAAGATGTGGTATATATTTACAATGGACTATTACTCAGCCATAAAAAGGAACAAAATTGGGTCATTTGTTGAGACGTGGATGGATCTAGAGACTGTCACACACAGTGCAGCAAGTCAGAAAGAGAAAAACAAATATCATACATTAATGCATATATGTGGAACCTAGAAAAATGGTACAGATGAACTGGTTTGCAGGGCAGAAATTGAGACAGAGATGTAGAGAACAAACGTATGGACACCAAGGGGAGAAAGTGGTGGTGGGAGGGTGGTGGTGGGATGAACTGGGAGATTGGGATTGACATGTATACACTGATATGTATAAAATTGATGACTAATAAGAACCTGCTGTAGAAAAAAAATTTTTAAATTAAATTAAAAAATTTTTAAAAAGAAGTGTTGAGCAAAGCATTAAGGAGTAGTAGCTGATATTGTACAGAAGGAGTGCACATCAGTGGTACATAAATCTTTGTACTTCCTCTCAATTTGAATTATATTCATTTGCCGTCCCAAGTGATTTGAAATTATGTACATAGCTCTGTGAAGGAAGACATCTCTCTTGTCCAGGAGGCATTCTTGTCTGGATTCAGGTTATTCTCCAGCTTTCCTTCCCTGCCTGGAGGGAGCCTGACCATTTGCACAATACAAGCACAGCCAGACACCACCATTCATCCCTTCAGCTACTCAAATTACAGGCAAGAAGCCTAGAAGGAGACAATTAGCTTCATCAGATAAGGCTAGCCTTGCTAACCCAAACTTTTAAAGTGACAGCAAATGTCACAAGGGTGTCCCATTAAGCTACTGATACCTACGGCTGAGACTGCTTTCCTCCAGGATGGTAACAAGATCAGGGTGCAAAGGTGACCAGGAAGAAAGGCCCCTCCCCCCTGTGCTGTCTGCCTGCCGGGTCCAGGGAGCTGCAGGCCTGTGTCTGACTCCTGTCCATGCCCCATCCCTCTCCCCACCTGGATCCTCGCTCTATAATTCACCAACTGCAACAGGAGAAGCAGGGGACATGCAGAAAACCCTCAACTTCTATACTGCCTGGAACCCAGCCCTTCCAAAAGGCTGAAAAGAGCAGTTTGTTATCTGTCATATTCAAATATTATATATACACACATACATATACCTCCATACATATATATAAACAAACTGGGTTATTATACATAGAAATATATATATAATACATATTATAAACACAGTTATTTCTGTTTGCCACGCATTGCACAATTAAAAAAAAAAAAACTACCTGCATAATAACGACCAATGCAAAGTACAAGGGCTACGTAGAGATCAATACTGTGTGAATCCTGCCTTAAGGCAAGTAGGGACTTTGGATTAAAGTCCTTTCTCTTCAAATATTATAAAACAAACAAACAAACAAATATATATATATATATGATAGAAATTACAGTATAGGATAATGCCCACAAAGCAGAATGACACAGGAAAAGGCAAATCTGAATTACTGAAATACGAAAGCAATAGAACATTTTTAAAGAAATATTAATTTCATTATCTATTGGTAAATACATCATACTGCATTAATACTAAGGCCTGTGACCCACATTAATATCCTGTGAGGCAGGGATCACATCTGTCTCTTCGTCTTCACCCCATCCCAGCACCTAACCCATCACAGGCCCTTAGTAAACATTTGCTAACTGGATGAGTAAATGACTAGCCATCTCAAATAAATTTATAAAATTCTACTCTGGGAATTCACTATAATGAAAAGAGAAGAGTTATAATTTATGGTCTCAATCATTTTATAAATGTGTCCTCCACAATTACTTGAAAAACTCTGATGTCAGATGTAGTCAAAATAGTCACCCTACAATGTTGTTAAAAATTTAATTTGCTTTGCAAACTCTTTAGCATGTGCAAAAGTAAATGTCAGCTTAGTTCCTATGTGAGATTCCAGAATCTGGACTTGCTGAATTCAAATTAATGAAGTTCTAAATATTTAAAAATCACAGCCTTGCATACATGCAACCTACAGAGAGCATAAAGAAAATACTCAGCGTTTAGCCATCCTTACCTACGTGGTTTATTCCTGATGATAAAGAAGAGACAGAGAAAACTAGAATTATGCCTGGACGCAGCACTGGTAGCCTGAACGTAGCTGCCTTCACTTAAGGAACATGTGTTACTCCAAACCTCAGCCGTCTTCACAACTTTGCTAAGGGGAAGCAGTGGTAATGATGTGACTTATTCTAAAACTGCAATAACTGTGAACGCAGGGACACGGAACACAGAGTTAATAATCTCATAAGGGTCTCGAAGGTTGTAAAGGTATGCATCATGGTCTAGCCACCTTCCAAAAATGGTTAGCTGGGAAAGAATAAAGTACAACCTTGAATTGACCCAAAACCAAAACAATGGTCTTTTCTCAGCTTCCACTGCAAGGTGGGCCCTGAAAATGCTGGATGACTTGTGACATCCATTGAAAGCCTTGCCAAGGAGTCTAAAGAGACCCAGCAGCTATGCCACCCGCTGTAGTGAGCAGCAACACCGGTCCCAGGGCAGCTTGGAGGAGGGACCCAGAATGGTTCTCAAGCAATCTTCCGCCTCCATTAATTTGTATTTCACTAGGATTTGCAACACAAGATGGATTTTTATGTGAATTACAAAATAATTTAAAAGCTATGAATAAAAATTCAGAATATTTTTATAGGGTATTTAGTTAACTAAGTTCTAGGCAAGCAATAAAACACCTTTATGGCAGCATTAAAATTTTTAAGAAGTAAATAAAGTTTTACAGGTGAATTGATATTTGTAGTGAGAAAACCATCTTTCTAAAGCATGAAAATAACGTACAAATTCTGGTGCATTTTCAAATCAAAATAGCGGTATCTGAGCTAGGACCCAGGAGAACATCTAGCCCTCTTGTCTCCTTCCATGGTCAACTCTGAGTCGAGTCCCAACACTGACATGCTTACTACCTGGATTTTAAATATACGCTGAGAGTGATATTTGATTTTTGTTAGCCATGTAGAATATACTGGTTCTAATACTAACAGTAAGGACTTAAAAACAGGAAGTAAAAGCAAGATTTTCTCAGATATGCAATTAACAGCAATTAAGAAACTCCAGAGCTGATTTTTTCCCCCAAATATTTCTTTCCCAGAATCAAAATTAGATTTTAATCCTGTCTATCTGAAACAGTACACCTGTTACCATAATGCTAAATAATTTTTAAGATTCTATGAAATCAGAGCTAAAGAAAAAATTCTTTATTCTTCCCTTATTCTAAGGGGTTTTTTTTTTTTTTTTTTTTTT
>NW_006793703.1:4976299-4998692 GCF_000442215.2 Lipotes vexillifer
CTCTCAACCACTGTGCCACCAGGGAAGCCCTAAGGGGTATTTTTTTAACATTAAAAAAGAAACAACTGGAAGAAACTGGAAGGAATCTCCAAAACCAGCTAGTTTAGTCCCACAGGAGCCCCAAAGACTAAGGGACATACAAAGTCACAGGCATGACAGTGACAGAACAGGCCCTCCAGCTTCCAACCGGAATCTATTCATTTATAGAATATGGTTCACTCTGTACTGCATCTTTATACAAAGAAATTTGTGATGAAAATGTAAGTATAAAAATTACTATTAAAAATGATATCCTGGGAACTCCCTGGTGGTCCAGTGATTAGGACTCCACGCTTTCACTGCCAAGGGCCTGGGTTCAATCCCTGGTAGGGGAGCTAAGATCCCGCAAGTGGCGCAGCCAAATAAATAAATTAATTAAAATAAAAATGATATCCTGAGGCACCCCAATTTTCTTTGCATTACTAAAACACAACCCTGAAGCATAAATAAAGCTCCAGCAGGGCTTCCCTGGTGGCGCAGTGGTTGAGAGTCCGCCTTCCGACGCAGGGGACACGGCTTCGTGCCCCGGTCCGGGAAGATCCCACATGCCGTGGAGCGGCTGGACCCGTGAGCCATGGCTGCTGAGCCTGCGCGTCTGGAGCCTGCACTCCGCAACGGGAGAGGCCACAACGGTGAGAGGCCTGCCTACCGCAAAAAAAAAAAAAACTCCAGCAAGTATAAGAGCTGCACTAGCACATTTAACAGAATCAATTCAAGTAAAACCAACCTACCTTGTCATCAGGCCAAAAAATGCTCCAAGTCTACTAAGACCTATGGGCTTAGTTCTACTGCAGGGCATAAGTTTTATGACAATACTCTTTAGAAGGGGAGTGGAGTACATTTCATACCTGGCCTAAGGAGTTACAGCATCTGACAACACATGTAAATATATGCTAAACCATCGAATCACACTCAACTATTTCTGGAAGACAGATCTAGGACCAGGACCAAATATAATGCACTTGGACCTATGAGAAATAATCAACTTTCTAACAGTGACAACTGTGAAACACTTGAACAGGCTCCCAAAAAGGTCACTGAATCCTGGATGCAGTTTTTGAGACGCTTTAGTTTGGTTCCTCCTTGCCCTTCGGAGAGGAAAATCGTTAGGAGCCGCCACTAGAGTAGAAGGTGACTGTTAACCTCAAAACATATCAGTGAATCTCTGACTTCTAGCCCCATCCCAATGCAGACACAAAAACAGTGTTAGATGGTGACAGTCAATCTGAGAAATTCACTAAACGAAAGATGAATATTCTACTGCACAGGTTTTGGGGTTTTTTTAATGTTCTGATTTGAAGTATATAAAACCCTAGTCTACTGGAAGCTCATAATTACTTCTTTTTTTTTTTTTTTTTTTTTTTTTTGGCCACACCACACAGCTTGTGGGATCTTAGTTCCCTGACCAGGGATCAAACCTGCAGCCCTCAGCAGTGAAAGCACGGAGTCCTAACCACTGGACCACCAGGGAATTCCCTCATAATTACTACTTTTAAAGTGGAGAACAAGAAGGGTCACAGACCACTCTGTAGGGCTCTGTGGGACTTGCCATCGGTCACCGCTCCTGGAGTCTTGTCCCCTGCTTCCCTCTCACTGGACTCTTCACTTACTGTAGAGTCAGCATCTGAGGGAGAAACTCTGCAGACACAAAACAAATACAAACATTAGGAAAAAGAAAGAAAGCGGGGGGGAAAGGTCACATTCATTTGGATGTGGAAGTCCGCCTTCCAGGCAAAACTGGGAGAAATCAAACAGTCCAAAACATTGTTTCGTGGCATGGCATCTTCAAGGACCACATTAATAGCACACAGTCACCTTGTGAAGACAGCTTGACACAGCTGACTAAATGGCTCAGTGGGCTCATTTCAACAAATGGTAGGAAACCAGGTACCCAGTGGAGGATGGTCTCCCAGCTCCCTGGGCTTGGACTGGCAGTCTGGGGCTGGCGTGGGTTGGATTAGAGGATCTGGAGTTCAAGCTTGGTTAGGCGTTAGCTGGGTCTGCAGAATTCCTAGGAAGCCAGGGTATTTCTGCAGTCACCCCATATAACTCCAAATCTTTGCAAGAAGCCTACACTCACAACACAAAGGCAATGATTATTGCTGAGATTTGATTCTATATATAAAAAGCAAGGGTGTCACAGAGCCCAGGTTGCACCAGGCTAGTGAAAATCCTTAATCAGTTAACACCCCTTCTCTCTGGGCTTCCTGAAATGCCGAGACATTCTGGTGCCCCCGAGACATGCTAAAATATGATATTAACCATGCAGAACGTTAAGATGTTGTGCCTAAATGTTTAGGATGAAGCTACCAGAGGAGGAAAAAAGACTTTGCTCTATTGTACTAGCATATTCAATAATTTTTAATGATTTGATTTACTCTCACTCTGCAAAGTAATTAAGCAAATGATATCTCTCTACATTATTCATCTTCTTTTGTAAAGAGTGTGTTCTAACATTCGTTAAATTCTTAAAACTAGGCCAGAAACACTGGAGTAGGTTTTTTGTTAAGTCAGAAATTATAAGATCATTTTGAACGTTGGTATGATCACACACTTCCCCCTTCTCAGCAGAAAATCAGGATTTAGAGTTCCAAAGCTCAAAGGAAAGCTGATAATCAGAGGCTTCAATACCAAAGCCTGAACATTCTTTGATCTAAAGTCAAGTTAATAAAACCTGATTCTGAACCATGTCTTCACACAGCTGTAGCCCGTCTCACAGGGTCACCGGGTGATGGTAGGTAGTCTGTTAGCAAGCAGTTCTCTGTGCACTTAATTTTGATAAGTGGACTGGGAATTAACTGGGAATGGGGAGCTGGGCAGGGGGAGGCGATGAAGAATCCATGCACACATGCTAACATGGGAGACAAGAGGAGCACATAGAGAAAAGCCAAGCAAGGAAAGAAGGATATGATGAAGGTCACCTGCAGACCAAGCAAGGAAGCCACAGCTCCAGTGGCTGGCATTAACGGGCAAGGGCAAAGCTGATACTGGCTGACTGTGTATCATATGCCATGCATTTTTTAATACATTATTCCTAATATCACCTCCAGAGGGCCTGGCATGGTCACCCCACAATATGTACCCTAGAGCTGGTCAATCCTTAATGAAGTTCCAGGCGGACCACCAAACCATGATGGACAGTGATTTATAATCTTAAACACTTTGGGGAAGGAAAGCACACAGGGCTCCTTTGAGAGTCCATGAGAGTGGATCAAGAGCCATCAGGTTCGTTGACTTGGGGCAAATGTTGTCAGTCTTCCAGGCTGCAGACCTGGACAACACTCACCATCAGCCTTTCTGCTACTGGAAACTGACAAATGGAAAACAGAAACGCATGCCACGATAGAGAACAATACAGAAAGCCCAGTAAGAACCTTCCTCTGTGACGGACGTTCTTGGAAGGGATCTTTGCCTTGGGGCTCGGCACATCTCCATTCTCAGAGGGCGTGGTATGGTCCTTCACAGGTCCTGGCAGCGGTGCTGGCTCGTGAATGATCAGTATATCATCTTTATTGTGCTGACCCAGATGCTGCTTAGCAAAGTCGAAGCCTTTCACACTAGGGATCTGCAACTGAAACAGACATACACAAACACACACACACACACAGGAAATTAATCTGAATTAATTAATCTAATTAATTAATCTGAATATAAGATGAGATTGTGAGGGCTGGCAAGATTGTGAGTGCCAGCTTCTGATCCAGGAGTGTGCTTGCAATTCTACCCATCCAGCTCAACACGCATCTCTAAAGCACTGACCTGTGCAAGGTTTATACCTAGAGTTTGCAGAAAAGAGAGATACTTGCTACAGATTCAAGTACAGGAATTAAATATTTAGACCATAATACAAAAGAAATCACAAGACAATCCCTGACTGCTGCCAGAGCAGCTACACAATTCCAGAGGGTGACGTGGCTGAGATATTCTTCCTAGAGACTGGGGACTTGTGCCAGGCCTCAGAGGACAGGCCAAACTTGGAAATAAAAAGAGGTGGCTACACAGAGATTGTTCTAAGTTGTGTCAAGGACCAGAGAAGACTTGAGGCTTGGGAAAAGATTACATTAACTGCACTAGAACAGTCAGGATGTAGGGGAATGAGAGAAGGCCAGCCTGTATGTAGATGACTCCACATGCCAGCTTCTAGAGCAGAAAACCACTAAATGTTCCTAAAGAGGCAGATTTCTAAAATGCAAGCAGTCAGGACAAAAGGAGACTAGTCAGGGGGCCCAACAGTACTACATGCACGAAATGATGAAAGCCTGGGCCCAAACCTCAGCAATGAAAATGGGAAGAAATAAAAAGCTCTGGAAAATGGGAAGGAATGAACAGCTCTAGAGACCAGGCAGAAGCACACGGAAGCTGAACACAGACTCGAGAGGCAAAGGGGAGAAAGACTCCAGTGCTTACATGAAGCTACATTCAGGGTATCCCGAACAGTAGACGTGACATTAAGAGAAAAAGGTGAGTTGCAAAGGAATGACGACAAAGAGGTAAAAAGACAGGTTTCGCTCCACACATGCTTAGTTTGAGATGGCAGGAAAAGCTCCAAAGAAAAGTAGCTCAGGGCTTCCCTGGTGGCTCAGTGGCTGAGAATCCGCCTGCCAATGCAGGAGACACGGGTTCGATCCCTGGTCCGGGAAGATCCCACATGCCGCAGAGCAACTAAGCCCGTGCGCCACAACTACTGAGCTTGCGCTCTAGAGCCTGTGAGCCACAACTACTGAGCCTGTGTGCCACAACTACTGAAGCCCGTGCGCCTAGAGCCTGTGCTCTGCAACAAGAGAAGCCTCCACAATGAGAAGCCCGCACACCCCAACGAAGAGCAGCCCCCGCTCGCCGCAACTAGAGAAAGCCCGCGCGCAGCAACGAAGACCCAATGCAGCCAAAAATAAACAAATAAATAAATAAATCTATAAAAAACAAACAAAAAAACTTGACCTTTAAAAAAAAAAAAAGAAAAAGAAAAGTAGCTCAGCATAGCTGGAAACAGAGGACAAGCTTGGGGGAACTCTCAGGCTGGAGGTGTGACCTTGAGAGCATCTGTATAGAAGGTGACACATAGGGGAGCTGAGATTTTCCAAGATGAAAACAGAGCCTATGGATAAAATGTTGGAGAACATCAAACAGTTTGCGGCTAAGAGGAGGAAAAGGAAGCCGGGAACAAAATAGGCGACTTCAAAGAAACAAGAATTTGGAAACTTCAATGTAACAGAAGCCAAGGGAATAAAGAATTTCTAGAAAGGAGTGGCCAAAGGAAGTAATGGGGGCACAAAGATGAAGGAGAGAGGAGTCTTCTCAAGTGCACCCCTCACACTGGTGGATGCAGAAGCCCTACCAGGGGATACCCGGTACCAACAGCAAACCCACAACAAAAACCCTCTGAGCCCTGCGACCACAGAGTCCAGGGTCAGCTTCTAGGCCTGTGCTAAGACAGAAAGAGGTCTGAAGAGGAACAGAAACGTGGGCAATAAAGGTGAGGCACTATTTTGGTGACACTGAAAGTGCCAGGGGTGGGTGTTAACCGTTTCCTTTATTCAAGCTTACAAAGTAGAGGAAAATAAACCACATATTAGTAGTTGTCCCAAGGGTCTCCTTGGGAGGAGCCCCACATGCAATCTCATCGGGCTGAATTCCACACCCACAGAGAGTCCTATCAGTCAGAAGACAAAGGCTAACCCATCTAAGGAGCTGTTCTAGACATTATACTGCGTGTAGAAGTGAACGGTTTTGGCGTATTTGTGCTAACTTTATGCACAGATGAGTGACAGCGTCAATGGCTTCGATTCGTCATCTCTTAAGGTCTTTTAGCACTAAAAATCTAGGCTGGATGGGTAGATGGCAAGTAGCCTGCAATAATGGCTTACACCAGCAGAGGGCGACAGAACTTACTATAAATAGAGTTCACAAAGATACTGCTCAGAAACAAAAGGCAAAGACTGGCGTGCCTGTATTTTCCAAGTTAATGAATGATCTCGTGTTACCAGCAGTCTACTTCACCACACAAGGGCAGACTGTGAGTGGCACGCAGTCCTCGGCTCACAAACGCTGTTTCCCAAACAATGGGCCCATACCTGCAGCTCCATGACGCCCCCGACCTACCAGCCATCTTCAGCTGGGCTGCCCCAAATCTCGGGGGGTGTATACCTTCCTAGGGGCATGTGGCCCTTTTAAAGGAATCAAATTCCAAACTGACAACTTCTGTATATAAACTTTTGGTTTCTCCTTCCTGAAGAATCCTTCTCCCACGTCACAGAAGAAGCACCCCTGTCATCGTTGTGTCTGCTTTCACCCCAGCTGCACCTCATTTTAGCTCCAAAAGGTGCCGCTAAATGAAATAATAGGGATGTCCTTGGTGGTCCAGTAGTTAAGACTCCGCCTTCCAATGCAGGGGGGTGCAGGTTCGATCCCTGGTCGGGGAACTAAGATACCACATGCCACGGGGCAAGTAAGCCCGAGCGCTGCAACTAAGACCGGACGCAGCCAAAAATACATAAATAAATATTTAAATAAATAAATGAAAGAATAACAGGTATAATCAACAGTCATTTAATCATCAACATCACCACCTTTGCAACTTAGATGATTTGCTTTATCAAAATTGAAGGAGGAGCCCCAGATTGCCTCCTCTAAGCAAAGGTCTCCAAAGTGATAAGGGAAAAATATGGACAGCACTGCGTCCTTGGTGCAGCCTGTACCCAAATCCAGGAACTAAATGCCTTCCCTGACACTATCTCAGGTTCATGTAAGAAACATATTGTACATATGTATATGTCATAGGGAAACAGAATGTGCTACCCCCAAACGTCTCTCTGGCATGCGGATTATTTCAAGCTGAAAACAATCAAGGGCCAAAAGACTCAGGAAGAAAGTTGGATATTCCCTTCGCCCACCAACTGCCTAACAGAATACAGACAGAGGACCTACCTACTCCAGAAAGAGAGCTATCACCACTCCTCTCTGCATCCCGTCTCTGACTGGCCCAGCAGGCATTTGTTTAGCAAACATTTGCTTTTCCATGTCCATGTGAACTGCCTTCCTCCCCTCTGAAGTCCCAAACCACCACCAGCATCCTCTTTCGTCTTTAGCTGAAGGTGATATTTAAGGTGAGGGTTTTGGTCATTTTGGTGAGTTACTCAGTTCTATACATGGGTCTCTCCCATGTATACATGTTATTAAACCTTTCTGTGATTTCCTCCTGTTAACCTGTCTCAGGTCAATTTAATTTGTACCCCAGCCAGGAAAACCTAGAACATTTCTTCCTCCCTGACAATGTCAAAATGCTTCATTAAATGCCAAGGCACCATGCAAATGAGATTGACAGCAATGTTATTGCTGCTGGTCAGTGAAACATCAAGCAGTTAATATAGTCAGCTGAGAGTCCTCAGAGACCAGATAAAGCTATAGATAAAAATTTAGATACAAAATTTTGTAATTCAGCAACAGGACATGACACGTGGTAGAACCTCAGTAAATATCTAATGACTGAATGAATTTCAAAAGGGTCAGCTGAAGCACCAAACTTAGTGGATTTTGTGGGGAACCAAGAAAAGGGTAGATGTCATATGAAATATACATCTGTTATAGCCTTAAAGTCCTGCTGGCTTTTGTTAATTCTGACTAATACCTTTTTTGTGGTAAGTTTTGGGGGTTTTTTTTGCTTGTCTTTATGGAAATGTGGTTAGTTTTCTTTTATGTTTTTTATTTATTTATTATATTTTATTTATTTATTTTTGGCTGCATTGCTGTGCACGGGCTTTCTTCTAGTTGCGGCGAGCGGGGGGCTACTCTTCGTTGTGGTGCGTGGGCTTCTCACTGCGGTGGCTTCTCTTGTTGCGGAGCACGGGCTCTAGGCGCACGGGCTTCAGTAGTTGTGGCACGTGGGCTCAGTTGTGGCTCGCAGGCTCTACAGCATAGGCTCAGTAGTTGTGGCACCCGGGCTCAGTAGCTGTGGTGTGCTGGCTTCAGTAGTTGTGGCTCGCGGGCTCGAGAGCGCAGGCTCAGTAGTTATGGCACACGGGCTTAGTTGCTCTGCAGCATCCTCCCAGACCAGGGCTCGAACCCATGTCCCCTGCCTTGGCAGGCGGATTCTTAACCACTGAGCCACCAGGGAAGCCCCCTGACTAATATCTTTAAATACGTTCATTAGATCCCTGACTTCTCTCAGGATGGGTGAGTCACCTCCTTCTATAACAGTAGAAATTTTTTTGCTTACACACAAAACAAAAGCCGTCTACACAGAAGGAAAAAATTAGAGAAAACACTGTCCTCCTCACTTACGGAATTGGCTCCTTTTGTTTCATCCTTATTTTCTGGAACACTTTTTCTAGTTTTTCCAAGTCTTAAAAAAAATCTAGAGTTAAGTTTGGCTCTACTGTGCCTCCAGCCTCCACATGCAGAATAAGTGTCAATCAGCGTTTTATAAAAGAGTCACAATTCATTAGCGCCTTCAATATTCCCATTAGGACCCAGGTTTTCTGAGGAAAGACGGCTCTTTTGTTCCTTCTTTCTTTAATATATCACAGAAGGGACAGACCCTGTTGTCTGTATCTCATCGGAATATGTCGCTGACAAGTCAGGCTGGGCTGGAAGAGCAGGTCAGCCAAGTAACAGGAGAGACGCCTGATGAATTTTAAAACATGTAAGCCATAAATATAATGCGACCCAGATGGAACACGACAGAGTGAAGTCCCCAGTACTCGGGTTAGCCTGAACCCCTGGGAAGGAGCAGTTAAGAGGACAAGAGAAACCACAGAGCAAATCCCCAAAGTGGCTGAATAAAAATGTGCAGCCTTGAAGAGAGAGCCATTGTTTAAGCATTTGCTATTCGATGGGTGTGGTGTGTGAAAAGTAGTGCACTACAGCCACCATGCTGCTTCCATTCAGGAGGTGAAGACAAGGCGAACCTATTGCCATCTGCGGGTCTCCACTGCAGCCCAGCATGGGGCCGCTGGTCACCCTGAGGTCTAGGAGGTGGCTAGCAGTCCTCCAAGATTCTCCCGCCCCCAGGCCGCAGCAAATCACGTGGGTACACTGAAACCACCAACACTTTAGGTGTTACCAGGATCCTTGCAGAGGGAGAGGAGATGAACTCGGCTCAGATGGAAGAAACCCTCTTGGAACTTCGCTTCAACCCGTTGAGTCCCTTCAGTGGCGGTTCCAAACATAGATGTGTCCAAGCCCCCCCACCACCCCGAGACCCCCTCAGTGGCTCCCAGGGCCTACAGCATCACCTCCGCCCCCTGACGTGTCCCATAAACCCCTCTAAGAATGGCTCTTGCCTACTTCTGTGGCCTCGGTTTTGGCTGTGCCCTTCCTTCCACTCACCTCTGCTCCATCCTTCCTGCCTGGGCCCACTTCACCTCCGCAACCTCCAGATGCAGGGGTGGCTGCCCTTTGCCTGTACTCCCTCAGTGCCCTGGACACACTTACGCTGCTGCGTGTCAGCTTGTAGCTGCCTGTCCTTCTTTCTCCCTTATGAAAGCCCTCGAAGGCAGGGATCGCATGTTATCTGTGCTTGTCACCCAGCCCAGCCCTGCTTGTCTGAGAGCAAATGCTCAGTGTTTGGTGAATGAACAGGCAGTGGCCGAGGCAGCTCCATCTGGCTGCCCACAGTGCCAGCCGGCTAAGAACCAGGGTCCTAGGCCAACCAGGGGGTGTGGACTATCCCCAGCAGAAGGAACAAGTTTCCAGAGGGCCGGCAGCATCTAGCCAATGCCATTCATGTCTTTAAATAGAACCTCAACAGGGTGAGGCGGGTCCAAGCTGCAATTTTACTGGGAGCAGTAAAAAAGTGATGCCTTTAGGCTGCAGATTAAAGGGAATACAGATAAAAGAAAGACATGGGTTAGGGGTTTTTTTCTTTCTCATTAGAAATTTTAAAAGACCCTGCTTCAGAATAAGACAGAATGGCCTCTCTCATCATATTTCAAAACTAATCTACTCCCAGACAATATGAAGAGGTTTCCTTCTGGTTACAAGAAGAAGGGGGTGTGGATTTGGGGTCAGTAAATTTATCGTTTCCAGATGTTTGCAGCCCTGGGATTTGCTAAAAGATTTCAGAGAGTAGTGGTGAAGCGTAGTCAGGGGGCGGGATGAGCAGAGCGTAGAGAGAAAACACAGAGCCGCACAAGAAGGAAAAAGAGCTCTTGCAGTCACAGGGAAGGCAGCATCTTTGCAAAGTGCTCCAAGGAATAGGCTGGAGGCCCTTCACTATTGCCAGATAATCTTAGAAGAAACGCTTATGAAGTAGAGATATTTATTTTTAAACTAAATAGAAATTATCATTTTCTCACTATAAAAACATGACAAGATCTATATGGTGAGTGCCTCTGCCAGCAAAACAAAGACCCTGCTATGCTCCTAACAGGGTCAGAAAACACCTCTTCTCTCAGGGAGTCCTCCATGCAGAAGGCCCTTCGTGCAAAGATGCTGTAAAAGGGAATGCACAAATCCAGACAGCACTTGCAGAAGAGGGACTCCAAAGGCTTAAGTTCTATTGGAAACTGTCCATTTTGATGTACAACAACATCTGGGACGTGAGACTCTTTCAGAAGTAAAAGTGGGAGAAGGCGAAAGCTTGCGGAATAGTCTGCTGTGAACTCAAGGGATGCTGTCCTCTGATAGTTTACTGAAGTAACAGACAATGGATGGGCTTCCACAGGACTGTTTATGTTAGGAAGCATGGCACATTATTGACCTAAATATATAACCATCTACACTGGTCAAATCTCTCTGTAACAACACTCTTTGACCAGAACAAAAGCATTTCCAAACCTACTGTTGATCTCATTACGATGAAATTCACACTGTGAATCATGTAGTATAGTAAGGACTTTTTTCCAGGTTTTTCCGTGCTATTCACCAGTCTGACAACAAAACGACCTTAGCAGACTATGTAAATAATAAATGAAGATAGGTAATAAATATAACCTTAGTAGAAACTGCTTCCAAAATACTGGGTAACCATAAGCTTGCAATTTAATCAAGAGTTTGCATTTCTTACTTAATTTGTAAGAAAAAGAAGGCTCTTCATTTACTTTAACAAACAAAATGAATTTTTAGATAATACTTATTTGTTTCCTCCATCAGGTCTAGGTTGATAATGTGCAGAATTTTTTTATACCCAGAAAATCAGAGTAAAATTTCTTGTTTTTCTGCCTCGGGCTTGCTTTTTCTTAGCAAACTTTTAGAGTCGAGTGAGTCCTCTAAATGCGTGAGACCCATAGTGGGTACACGTTAATAAACAGAGTCCGCAAGCACCACTTCCCACGCCCTGGGTGTGGCTGACCCTGCGTGCTGAGCTCAGTGTTTGCACCTAATGAGCTCTTCTCTTACTTGGCATGTTCTTGCTCACCAGGGGAGCTGGATACTGACCAAGAGGCTATGTCTTCCTCTGAAACTGGTACGTGACAAATACTGCAGGAAGTGTCGAAACCTAAGTGTGACAAGGGAACTGCTATTACCATAAAAACTAAATTGAATGCCTTGGAAACACACGGAAAAGGAGCTGCTGAAAAAAAAAAGAAAGAAAGAAAAAAGAAACTGCTGTCAAATTAGGTGCAGGAGAATTAACTCTAAAAGACTGCAGAGTAAGGTGGGAGGGGGGATATTGAAAAAATCTAGAAAATTTTGTTCTCAGGTTGCTTTGCTCTTCCCTAAAGAAACCCAAACTGGAAACTGTAGCTGATGCCTTATGTGCGTTGTTTCTTCACAAGAAAGACCACACAGAATTCCTTTTGATAGACTAATACTCCAAATTTTTTTTAAAGATTGTCAAATAAAGACTAATTTTATACATATATATATATATGTGTGTGTGTGTGTGTGTGTGTATATATATATATGTATGTGTGTGTGTGTGTATATATGTATGTGTGTGTATATATATGTATGTTTGTGTGTATATATATATGTGTGTGTATATATATGTATGTGTGTGTATATATATATATGTATATGTGTGTGTGTGTATATAAAGTTAAAATGTTTAAGGCATGTATTACCATTTTTTAATGATTATGTGGTCTTGATCAAGGTGGACAAGTAGGCTTGCAATATGGTGGACGGAAAATAAAGGAGCCGGCCAGCAGAGTTGCGTATGAAAGAAAGAGATACACAGATCAAAGAAAATCTTCCTTGGCTCCTGTTCTCTGAAAATATCCAGGGTTAAAATAGATCAGAATTCATACACAGAATGGATGTGATCTTCTAACCGAACATCTCAAAAATAAAATCACAGTGGAACTCAGAGCCCACAGCATTGCTAAGCCTTCACATGGCTTCATTTTCTGGGCATGTATTTAATACTACAGAAGACCTGGGTTTCTAAGCAAACATGGAGGCAAAGGGACACCACCACTAAAGCCAAAAGATTTCCTGACCAGCTCTCCCCCCTGTCCTTCAGTACCAGGAACCTGACCTGCCCTACCCCAGTCCACAGGACGCTCACAGAAACGCAGGGCAGGAGTCTGTCCCTCACCTTCTGACGCTGCTGAATGTTGGCCACGGTGTCAGGCTGAAAGTCCAATTTGTCCGTGCGGCAGAGTTTCCAGTACAGGATGACGACGATCACCATCACCACCAGCACTGGCACAACCACGCCCACAATGACCCAGAGGCTGCTGCTCTGGGACTCAGGGGATGATGGCCTCTTCACCCTGTCCACAGCTGCAGACGAGGAAGAAAGGTCTCTCAGTGAGTCCTTTGCACTCTTTTACTGGACAGCCCTTCTGAGCAGTAAATGTGCCCTCCCTCTTCCACGAGAAACCACGAAAGTCCCTGTCATTTCAGCTCAAGACAACTGGGGTCTCCTGATGACAGGGAACAGGACACAGTAAACAAACACAACACATTCCATCTACAATACAGTAGGGATCACAGCAACATATATGACGTGTCTAAAGGAAAATGGTTAATTCAATGGCAAAGTGAGGTTTATTCCACGTCTCCTGATGTCCAGTTTATTCTACCAGGTCCCTCCCTAAATTCTCACTGCAGGAATGTTGCCTTACCAAAAACTAGAAAGTCCCAGTAAGCAGTCTATGAGCACTGCCTTCATTTCCTTACCCAGATCTCTCCCTCAACCCTTCAATAAGAACATGACTTTTGGGCTTCCCTGGTGGTGAAGAGGTTGAGGCTCCGCCTGCCGATGCAGGGGACGCGGGTTCGTGCCCCGGTCCAGGAGGATCCCACGTGCCACAGAGCGGCTGGGCCCGTGAGCCATGGCCGCTGAGCCTGCGCGTCCAGAGCCTGTGCTCCGCAACGGGAGAGGCCATGACAGTGAGAGGCCCGCGTACCGCAAAAAAAAAAAAACATGACTTTTAACTGAAACTGCTATGCTAACACATATATATGGAATTTAAGAAAACAAAAATGTCATGAAGAACCTAGGGGTAAAACAGGAATAAAGACACAGACTACTGGAGAACGGACTTGCGGATATGGGGAGGGGGAAGGGTGAGATGTGATAGGGCGAGAGAGAGACATGGACATATACATACTAACAAACGTAAGGTAGATAGCCAGTGGGAAGCAGCCGCATGGCACAGGGATACCGGCTCGGTGCTTTGTGACTGCCTGGAGGGGTGGGATAGGGAGGGTGGGAGGGAGGGAGATGAAGAGGAAGAGATATGGGAACATATGTATATGTATAACTGATCCACTTTGTTACAAAGCAGAAACTAACACACCATTGTAAAGCAATTATACCGCAATAAAGATGTTAAAAAAAAAAATTACATTAAATCAACTTACTTATTTTGAATCCTCCACTCCCCAACCTCCCCACCCCCTCCCCTGCCTCAGCCCCCCATCTTTCATGGCCTTGGATGATCATGCTTCAATCACTCTGTCCTCCTTAATTTCCTTCACCAGCTCCTCTCCCTAACCCGGCCTCCCGGTTCTGGGCCCTCATCCTCTTCATTCCCTACTCATCCTCTCGCAAGATTCAGCTCTTCTTAAAACTGCTTTCCTGGTCCTCTTAAAGCTCAGGTTCCCATCACCAGGCTCTGAAAACCAAAATGCCCCCCTTCCGTGCCCAACTCTCTCATCCACTGTGGCCACTTCACAACGACCTCTCCATGGCCACACTAGATTCCCCTCGTCTAAGTTCTCTTGTCCTTGGTTGTCTTGGCCTTGTAAATGGTACCTCGTTATTCTTTTACAATGCATTTTATTACATAAATGTATCATCCTGATACACTATACCACTTTGCTCATTAATATGGTCATGACTCTAAGCCTTGTCTCTTCAAATATATATCAGTCTTCCTGGGCAGGGACTAACTTTTACGCTCTTTTCATATCCTATAATGGTTAACACGTGCTATGGGATCAGAATGTTTTTACTCAAAGATGTAACAATAAAAAGATGCTTAGTGCTTGTTTTAAGTTTGGGTTTAGGCCTCTTAGAGAGTGACCAGGGAGGGGAGCAAGCCCTCTCAAGCACAAGCACTATGAAAGAAGCACAAATCACAAAGCAAAGACTATGCGGGAAATGGAGAAAGTGGCAAAGTGTTAAAATTTTGCATTTTTTAATTTGACCTGAATATAGTTTGTATATGTAGCTCATTTTGCATGAAAATAGCTGACAATATAGGAGTGACACAACCAAACTGAGGAGCTGAGACAACCGGGTCCTCTTCTTAGTTCTAACCTAGTAAAACCCTATGACTCGTCAAAACGAGGGCCTGACATCAAGTCCGCAGCTGTTTTGGGGCTGGCCCTGGTGTTGGCTTAGGCTCCCAATCCCAGGACTGTTGGTTTTCAGCATGAAACTGAGGCAAGAGGAGTGCAAGAGCAGATGAAAGTAGTCTTGAAAGGTGCCCAGAGCCTACAGTAAGGAATCTTTTCTAAAAACTGAAGTGCTTAGCTGGAGTGGGGCACTTCTCTGACAATCAGAAATGTCGTATATGAAGAAATACAAGTAAGTGCTTCATTATTTTTTTTCTCACTGCTTTGAAATATACACTAATATACAATCATATCTCAAACACACAAACACAAAGCACCAATGGTTATTTGCTTCAACTCTCCCATCATCACCTATAAAATGGAGAAAGTGTGCCCATGGCCCCTCCCCTCATCCTGGTTAGTTTCCAGGGTCAAGTATAGCTCTTACAAAGGACATTCCATCATGGAGGATAATTTCAAAGCTGTCATTTGTTAAAAACTGCCTTCATCGCCGAAGTTTCTCGGGAGTTTTTCAACACTCTCTGATGCTAAATTCCTTCTAAACATTTAGTTATCCCTTTACTGTTGGGAGCAAGTTTCTCTGAGCTCTTACAAGGATTACTCCCAGGATTATAGAGGAAAAACACCCACATTAAAATAGTAGTCTGATTCATAAAGGTATATTTAGAGAAATATACTCTTCCATGCCTCTCCTTTTCTTAATTTTAAATACCCAAAATCTGTGAGTTGGGGAACAAGGGCACTGAGAGTAGCCATTGCCAGGGGAGCAGGAGCCTAGACTCTTCCAACAATAATAAAGAAATACCAAAATACCAAAATACCTCTTTCTAAATTATGAGTGATGTGAGGACAGGGTGGGAGAGAAACAGGATTGAAAAGGGTAAGAATCAAGGACTTCTTTGTGTTAAAAGACCCAGAAGGAAGCCAATAAATGCAGAGGGCACCTCCCAGCTTCCTGCGTGACTCACTGTCCCCATCAACATTCAAATTATGACATGTAAGATTTTGGAATATATACAGAGAAAACACATTATTTTACCTAAGACAAAAATTTTTTTTAAATAATACAGGAGGGGGGGAAAATTATTAAAGTTAACTCAAGCTACTAAAACTCACTATAACACTATGAATATAAAATGCTGGGTAGGAAAAAGAACAGCGATGCTACAACTGCATGCAATCAAAATAAAGAAGGTCTTGGCGAATTAATTTTAATGACTGACCTCTTATATCTACTACGCACACATAAGAATGCTTTAAATTCAGAGTTTATTGTCAGAAAAAAGACTGGCTTTTGACCCCAGCCCAGCACAGATGACTGTGAGGGGCCACACCTCACGCACTTACGTTGGGCAACAGCTCCTTGAATTCGGTAACCCAAGATGATGGCTGCTCTCTGGATATCTATCTTGTTAATCAGATCTGAAGACTTGACTGCACTGAGTCTTTCTCCATCTTGATCCTCCACAAAGTAGATGAGCTGCACGGGATTATCATCTCCCTCGAGCCTTGACACATTTACCACCTGAAAGATAACAGAAACTATTAGCATTTTAGAAGCTCATGTTTCCAGATGCCCTTCCTCGGGGCACTCAATCTTGACTGTGTTACTCAGGATTTATTCCTATCCCTAATAAGATCATTACACCATTCCAGATCCCAGAATGCCCAAGACGCTCTCTTGATGGGAAGAACAGTCAAAATGAAAGTTCCTCTGTGCAGAAAAACAAATGTACTTTGTCTTGCTCGAAGTCTTCTCTGAGACTAAGGGGCAAGCAGGGTACACAGAACATACCAAGTCCAGCCTAGAATAGCCATCAACCAGCTCCAACAGGTCATGGGAGGGCACTGTTGTCTTCCCAACATCAACCATAACGGTTAGGTACATCCCTGGTTCTCTGAAACTATTGATGGTTCTAGCCAATCCTTTCTCAAATCTATTAGCATTTTCTCCCTGTTCTTCTAGGGCAGGGTTTCTCAACCTTAGTACTATTGCCATTTTTGAACCAGATAATTCTTTGATGTGGGGGACTATCCCAAGTATAGTAGAATGTTTAGCAGCATCTCTGCCCTCTACTCCCTCAAGGCCAGTAGCAACAACCATGCCCTTCCTCACCAGTTGTGACAACCAAAAATGTCTCCAGACATTGCCAAATGTACCCTGGGGGGCAAAGTCATCCCCAGTTGAGAACCACCGCTCTTGAAATAATAAATATCATAAATTCTTTAATATCCCACTCCCAAAAAGGGATAGATCATCTAGATAGGAAACAATAAGCAAACAGCAGATTTGAACAATGCTATAGACCAAATGAACCTAACAAACATATAGAACATTCTATCCAGTAGCAACACAATACACATTCTTCTCACATGCACATGGAACATTTTCTAGGACAGATCATATGTTAGGCCACAAAACAAGTCTCAACAATTCCAAAAAGATAGAAATTATATCAAGTATCTTTTCTGACCACAACGGTATGAAACTAGAATCAATAATAGGAGGAAAGCTGGAAAATTCACCAATACTTGGAAATTAAACAACACACTCCTGACCAACCAGTGAACCAAAAAAAAAAAAAAAAAAGGGAAATCTTGAGACAAATTAAAATGGAAACACAACGTAACAAAACTTACAGGATGCAGCAAAAGCACTTACAAAGTTTACAGCTATAAATGAAATCAAGGATAAAGAAAGATCTCAAATAAATAACCTAAGAAACTAGAAAAAGAAGAACAAACTTAGCCCAAAGTTTGCAGAAGGGAGGAAGTAATAAAGACTAGCATGGAAATAAATGAAATAGAGAAACAGGAAAACAACAGAAGAGACTAACAAAACTAAGAGTTGGTTCTTTGAAAAGATAAACAAAACTGACAATTTAGCTAGACTAACCAAAAAAAAGAGATAGGACTCAAAAACTATAAATGAAAGAGAAGACATTACATCAGATACCACAGAAATACAAAGGATCAAAAGAGACTACTATGAACATTACATGCCAATAAATTTGACAACCTAGAAGAAATGGATAAATTCCTAGCCATATACACCCTACCAAGACTGGATCATGATGAAAAAGGAAATCTGAACAGACCAATAATGAGTAAGGAAATTAAATCAGTAATCACAAACTTCCCAGCAAAGAAAAGTCCAGGACCCAGATGGTTTCACTGATGAATTCTACCACACATTTAAAGAAGAATTAATGCCAATCCTCAAACATTTCCTAAAACTTGAAGAGGCGGAAACACTCTCAAATTCATTTTACGACACTAACATTACCTTAATACCAAAGCGAGGTAAAGACACTATAAATAAAGAAAACTACAGACCAATATCTCTAAGGAATACAGATGCAAAAATTCTCAACAAAACATTAGCAAATCAAATTCAACAGCATAGGGCTTCCCTGGTGGGGCAGTGGTTGAGAATCTGCCTGCCAATGCAGGGGACACGGGTTCGAGCCCTGGTCTGGGAAGATCCCACATGCCGCGGAGCAACTAGGCCCGTGAGCCACAACTACTGAGCCTGCGCGTCTGGAGCCTGTGCTCTGCAACAAGAGAGGCCGCGATAGTGAGAGGCCCGCACACCACGATGAAGAGTGGCACCTGCTTGCCGCAACTAGAGAAAGCCCTCGCACAGAAACGAAGACCCAACACAACCAAAAATAAATAAATAAATTTTAAAAAATATTAAAAAAAAAAATTCAACAGCATATTATAAGGATCACATACCATGATCAAGTGAGATTCAACAACATATGCAAATCAATAAATATGATACATCACATTAATAAATGAAAGATAAAAAACACATGATCATATCAATAGATGCAAAAAAAGCATTTGACAAAATTCAACATCCATTCATGATAAAAACTCTCAACAAACTGAGTATAGAAGGAACATACCTCTACATAGAAAAGGCCATATATGACAAACACACAGCTAACATTGTACTCAATGGTGAAAGGTTGAAAGCTTTTCCTTTATGATCAGGAAGAAGATGAGACCATCCACTCTCACTATTCCTATTCAACACCTTACTAGAAATCCTAGCCAGAGCAATCAGGCAAGAAAAAGAAATAAAAGGCATCCAAATTGAAAAGGAAGAAGTAAAACCATCTCTGTTTGCAGATAACATGATCTTATATATAGAAAACCCTAAAGACTCCACCAAAAAACTATCAGAATGAGTAAGTGAATTCAGTAAAGTTGCAGGACATAAAATAAACATACAGAAATCAGTTGTATTTCTATACACTAATAACAAAGTATCTGAAGAAGAAACAAACAGTCCCACTCACAGTAGCCTCAAAAAAAATAAACTATTTAGAAATAAATTTAACCAAGGAGGTAAAGATCTGTATACTGAAATCTATAAGACATGATGAAAGAAACTGAAGAACACACAAATAAAGGAAAATACATCCCATGTTCATGGATCAAAAGAATTAATACTGTTAAAATGTCCATACTATCCAAAGCTATCTATAGATTCAATGCAATCCCTATCAAAATTCCAATGGCAGTTTTTTATAGAAATAAACAATCCTAAAATTCATACGGAACCACAAAAGACCCTGGTGACTAAGGAGCCAAGAATACTCAACGGGGAAAAGACAGTCTCTTCAATAAATGTTGTTGGGAAAACTAGATATTCACATCCAAAAGAATGAAATTGGACACCATCTTACTCACAAAAATTAACTCCAAATGGAAACACCTAAAACCATAAAACTCCTACAAGAAAACATACGGCAAAAGCTCCTTGACATTCGTCTTGGCAATGATTTTTTGGATAAGACACCCAAAGCACAAGCAACAAAGCAAAAATAAACAAATGGGACTACATCAAACTAAAAAGCTTCTGTACAGCAAAAGAAACAATCAACAAAATGACGAGGCAACCTATGAAATGGGAGAAAGTATTTATAAATCATTATTTGATGAGGGGCTAATATCCAAAATATATTAAGGAACTCATATAACTCAATAGCAAAAAAAAAAACCAAATCTGAGTAACATATGGGCATAGGATCTGAACAGACATTTTTCCAAAGATACAGCAATGGCCAACAGGTACATGAAAAGGTACTCAACATCACTAATCATCAGGGAAATGCAAATCAAAACCACAGTGAGATATCACCTCACACCTGTTAGAATGGCTATTATCAAAAGGACAGGAGATAAGTGGTGGTGAGGATGTAGAGAAAAGGGAATCCTCATGCACTGTTGGTGGAAATGTAAACTGCTACAGCCTCTATGGAAAATAGTACGGAGGTTCCTCAAAAATTTAAAACTAGAACTAGCATATGGACCAACAATTCCACTTCTGGGATTTCCAAAGGAAATGAAATCACTATCTTGAAAAGATATCTGCACCCCATGTTCACTGTAGCATTATTTACAACAGGCAGGACATGGTAAAAACCTAACTGTCCATCTATGGACAAATGGATCAAGAAAATGTGATATGATACATGATACATACCCACACGTACACACACAATGGAATATTATTCATCCATAAAAAAGAAGAAAATCCTGTCATTTGCAACTACATAGGACGAACCTTGAAGGCGTTATGCTAAGTGAAATAAGTCCAACAGAAAAAGACAAATACTGTATGATGCCACACATATGTGGAATCTAAAAAAGCCAAAATCACAGAAAAAGTGTACTGGTGGTTGCCAGGGGTGGAGAGTAAGGGAAATGGATGATGGTGGTCAAAGGGGGTACACTTCCAGCCATAAAGCTCTGGGGATCTAAAGTACAGCATGGTGACTATAGTTAACAATACTGTATTGCATACTTGAAATCTGCTAAGAGAGTAGATCTTAAAAGTTCTCACCACACACACACACACACACACACACACACACACACATAAAGATAACTATGTGAGCGATGGATATGTTATCTTATTGTGGTAATCTTTTCACAATATATACATATATCAAGTTATCACACTGTACACTTTAAACTTACACGATGTTATATGTCAATTACCTCACAATCAAGCTGGAAAAAATTTCATAAATTCATAATCTGCTGGGTCAAAGAGTACTCTGATTTGTCCCAGATTTACATCCCTCTGGTGTTAACAGTGAAGTACTCTTCCATTAGTACTTTAGAATCTAGTACACTCGATCTATCACTGTTTTGCATAAATATAGCTTTCAATTTTGTTGCTATTTCTCTTAGTAATATGCAACAACTTTATGGCCCCTTTTAGACTGCAGCAAAATGGTGGACTGACGTTCTGAGAGAAAGATCTATGATAACTCCAAGCCCTCTATTTTGTACACGTAATTTGAATGTTCGGTCTCTACATTTGCCATCGGCAAAATGCAGCTGCTACTTTTCTAGCCACACGTACAGAACTGTAGTAGTGCCCTGTGCTCTGGACACAGCTGCTGGCCTCCTTCTTCACCACTGGAAACTTTTGGCAAATCAACTATTTCATGATTTCATTGTGAACGCCTACTTCCAGATCATGTACAAAGATCCTTAACACAGGTCCAAACTCTCATCCCTGGAGAATCTGTTCTTTTTTTTCCTTTTTTTTGCGGTACGCGGGTCTCTCACTGCTGTGGCCTCTCCCATTTGCGGAGCACAGGCTCCGGACGCGCAGGCTCAGTGGCCATGGCTCACGGGCCCAGCCGCTCCGCGCCACGTGGGATCTTCCCGGACCGGGGCATGAACCCGTGTCCCCTGCATCGGCAGGCGGACTCTCAACCACTGCGCCACCAGGGAAGCCCTGTTCTTTACAACTCTATATCTTGATAACGGCTCACCTGTCCAGCCTTCTGTTTGCTGTTTCTAGGCTAGTTCCTTGACCCCCTTCTGCTCCCTAACCACCTACTTCTTTCCCTGGAACTGTGCTGCAGTGGTTAATTTTTAGTAGCCTTCAGAATGGAATACTATAAAGGGCTGCTGAAAAGCAAGAGATTATATCCACCCGTCCCTCTACCTACATGCCTATTTATTCCATTTTAAAGTTCTGATAAGTTTTAGAAATGCTTCTTCTTGTGGAAACCATATACCCAAATATCCAATGATAGCCACCTTGAGTAAATATTCTAGGGACTTCCCTGGTGGGTCAGTGGCTAAGACTCCACGCTCCCAAAGCAGGGGGCCCGGGTTAGATCCCTGGTCAGGGAACTAGATCCCACATGCCGCAACTAAGACAACACAGCCAAATAAATAAATATATTTTTTAAAAAAATCTACAAGCGTCTCCAATCTGAAAGTAACAGTCAGTAAAATCTAATCCCAGCATCCCTTCTAGATGACTTCTTATCAGATTCATATCTAGAATCCATAAAACCATGGTATAATGGAGTCATCATTTGGGGCAACATTTTCAATTTCATTTTTTAAAATATTTTGATTAAAATCATGTGTTCACTATACAAACTATATGCTCATTGGAGAAATTTTGAAAAACATGAAAAGTAACTATAAAGAGTAAAACAAAAATCACCTGAAATTCAATCAAAGAAAATCATTGCAAGCATTTTGGCATATTTCCTCCTGTCATTTTTTTCATGATTTGTATATTAATATTTGGATATACTGCACACTTTTTTTTTTTTTTTGCGGTACACGGGCCTCTCACTGTTGTGGCCTCTCCCGCCCCAGAGCACCAGCT
>NW_006793703.1:4999085-5039918 GCF_000442215.2 Lipotes vexillifer
AAAAAAAAAAACGATAATGGGATTTTCCAACATATAAAGATTTCACTACAATTTTTTTGCCCATTCTCCAATTGCTGGAAATTTAGGTTGTTCCAATACTTTCACTTTTACACATTATGTTTTGATGAAGAGTCCTGTACTGTTGTACATAAATTCTTATCTACATCTTCGTGC
This sequence comes from Lipotes vexillifer, assembly GCF_000442215.2. Classification (NCBI taxonomy): domain Eukaryota; kingdom Metazoa; phylum Chordata; class Mammalia; order Artiodactyla; family Lipotidae; genus Lipotes; species Lipotes vexillifer. The sequence continues at coordinate 4,999,260 of NW_006793703.1, forward strand.
TTGGTCATTCTAAAGGGGAAGAGACGTAGGGAACGGTTTCTAAGCAATCCATCAGATGGCACAGTTAGTCTGGGATGGCTTGGTTAACCTCCATGAATCCCGCATTTCTATCTCAGGGAACTTGCAGAACTAATCAAGCATCTTATTCTGTAGTTTTATGGTACTCTATAACTGTTTTATGTGCATAAATTAACCTCCACCCAGACCTTGAGCTCTGTGAAGCCAGAGCTGCTAAATAAAGCAAGGCTTCTGTAATTCATTTTCATTTTTATTCTTAGTTTTATAGTTATTTGTTTAATATTGCTCTCAATTTTTTAATGAGTTTTTAAATTTCCCTATATTCTACTGCATCCGGCAAAGGAACTATTTTAGAAACCTAACAACCACCTTTCTGGGAGGGAAAATAAAGAGCAACACTTACAGGGGAAAACTTGGTAAAAGGGTTGAGGGATGATGATGATGTCAGCTCTCCACAAACTGCCCAGCTCCCCTACCCAGTGTCAGCTTCACATCTCTCTCTCTCTAAAGCCTCTAAACCACCAACCTCCCCACCCCTGCACACCAGGGTTTCACCCTGGCTTCCTGTCTCTGAAACGCCATAGCTCTAAATATCCCCTTTTCCTAGCTCTACAGGTCAGCATTAGGTAAAGAAAAAAATCCAAAATAACGTAATTCACATGGAGATGGGAAGAAATTACAGCCCTACCTCCAGCTCTGAGTGTGTGCATTTTTAAAGGGGTCACTTTTGGATTCAAATGAATCTGTCATTTGTAACTTTCTGCAAGTTTACGTAGTGAAGGCAATTTGGGTAACATGAGACAAGCAGGGCTGGCAGGAGGCAGAGAGCACAGAGTGCCAGAATAGAGGGCAGAACATTTTCCTCTTTCCGGCCTCTCAAGGTCTCTTCCAGCTGAACGATTTGTCTCTATGACGCTATCAATAATGCTTACCATTCCATAAAACTGACATTTTTGGTAATTAAAAAACTACTCTGGGCTTCCCTGGTGGCGCAGTGGTTGGGAGTCCGCCTGCCGATGCAGGGGACACGGGTTCGTGCCCCGGTCCAGGAGGATCCCACATGCCGCGGAGCGGCTGGGCCCGTGAGCCATGGCCGCTGAGCCTGCGCATCCGGAGCCTGTGCTCCGCAACGGGAGAGGCCACAACAGTGAGAGGCCCCCGTACATCAAAAAAAAAAAAAAAAAAAAACTACTCTTTTAAAAATCAGGTCATCCAGTGGTACGGCAACCCACTTATATATTCTTTTGCTGTGGTCCCCACAAGGCCATTTGCTGTACAGACCCTTACTAAGGACTCGGGAAACACCTGTCTAGACTCCAGTTGAACTGAAATGCTGACACATTCAGTGGCTGCCTATGAGAGCAATCAGTCTATTTAGCAGCATTTTCTCCTGGCATTTTCCATTTGCATGAAAATAGAGCCCTTTTTTTTTTTGTGGTACGCGGGCCTCTCACTGCCGCGGCCTCTCCCGTTGCGGAGCACAGGCTCCGGACGCGCAGGCCCAGCGGCCATGGCCCACGGGCCCAGCCGCTCCGCGGCATGCGGGATCCTCCCGGACCGGGGCACGAACCCGCCTCCCCCGCATCGGCAGGCGGACTCTCAACCACTGCGCCACCAGGGAAGCCCCAGAGCCCATTTTTAAACGGCTCTCTCTCCTTCCCATCCCCACTCCTTTGGCCTTCTTCCTCTTACCTGTACCACGCTGTTCCCGGCAGCGATGGTAGCCCTTCTCCACATCCGCCTTCTGGTGGAAACCTCGCTGAGCAGCTGGGCCAGTTTGCGCTCCATCTCAGCTTGAAACACTTCATTCTGCAGCTGCTTCTCAACAACACCCAGGAGGACTACATTTAAGGTGAAACACACACAGGTCCCAAAACAGGTTAGCAGTGGAGAGAAAAGGATGTGTGCACAAGAGAAATTAACACAGGATTACTGTAAAATGCCAGTTCCCAGAGAGGAGACATTAAAAGGGGAAAGAGGCAAGCTGAACGGGGTGCGGGAGAGTCCAGGGAGGGTAGCCCACAGGTCTTATCTCTAAAGTTTACAAAGACCGGTGGCCAGAAGTCCCAGGAGCTCAGCACTGCAGGAGCTTTGGAGCTCAGAGCTCCTACACAAGATCAAACGTTTTGTCTGCACTTATTTCAAAATTTCTGGAAATGGTTTGAGTTCATATCTTATCTTGACTCAAAATGTAGACTCATTAACTGACTCAAGATAAGGAGGCCTGTCTTCAGACATCTAGGTTATCAAAACAGACAACATCTTGTCAGCCTTTACAGGAGAAAAAAGCTTGTGCTTTCCAGCCAGAACTGGCTCAAATCCCCTTTGAGATAGGACCACGGGCAAGTCACTTAACCACTATGAAAATTATCTGGAAAATAAGGCCACTGTACCATGCAAAGAGGTGGAGCCTTTATATGCGATGTTGTATGTGAAGCAACGAGAGCTGGCAGGGTCCGGGAACCTGTCAGTGGTGACTATCCCCATTCTACAAGTTTCCTCCCCACGACCAGTTGCTTACTCACTGTGCTGCTTACATGCTGGGTACCCGCTGAGCATCCAACTATCTTTTACACTTCTGCATACCAAGTTAGAAAGCCTTTATTTGCAAAGCCATAGCTATAAATATCTGACCCAGGCCCACAAGACTTTAAAACATGCTTCTTATTGGCTCATCAAGTTACCTTATTTGTCCTTATAAAACCAGACATATGAGGCTTTTAGGGAAAAAAAGAGATCCTTGCTTCAGAACCTTGTCCTATTCTGGTCAGAAGACTGTCAATTCCTGTTAGACTTTGCCCTGAACTTGATGTGTGAATTTTGAAGAAAACCAATCCTTTTTGTGCCGTAACTCAGTGGGACACGTTCCCACAGCCAAATTTGAATCCCTTTCTCATTCATTCTTTGCCAAGAATCTAAGGTACATTTTGCCCTGAATTTAGGACTCAGAAACAGGAAAGGCAGTATCCTTCTCAATACCCCCCCCCCACAGACTTCTCACTCTTACAGTTCCCAAAAACATTACATAAGTTAAACATACCTGTTCTTACCCAAGAGGACTTCAACAACTGCGATAAGTTAAGCTGTGGGTACTGGAAGGCTACAAAAAGGAAAGGGTGAGAAAGGGAGAAAGATACGTAAAAAAACCTGTCTGCAACAGTCAGAAAGGTGAGTGTTCTAGGGAGCGCTGGGTAAGTCACAGCACACTGCCTCTCCTATACCAATTAGCTCTGCCTATGGAAGAACAAAGTGCCAGGCTGGGGGGAAGGCAGGGTCAGTGGGAGGGTCCTGAGCACCTTAGTCTCCGGGAGAAAGAGAGTAACACGATGGGACACTGCTTCACAGAGAGCTCACCCGTAAGTTCCCCTGGAAATGTCATTGTTCCAGAGCAATGAATTTTTCACACCGTGCACCTCAGAGCCCTGGAATTTCCCAGCAATGACTCAGGCAGGGTAAAGTGACAGTCTTCTTATCTATCACTGAAAGTTGCTATTTGTAAATAACCATTTTACCCCTGTCTACTTTTGCATTTTACAACTTATTCCTTTCCATTTAATTAACAGTACATGAAAATACGACAAGAACCATTAAACCTTCTGGCTGCTCCATTCTGAAAAAGAATTTGATATCTTTTTTGCCTGACTTCAACTCTGGAATCTACTGTATTTTAAACGTTTTGAAGTAAACGTTTCCCCTACCTCCACTCCATTTGTACTGTGAATTAAATCGCTTCCACCAGGAAGGAAGGTTTTGTTTGTTTTCATTTCTGTTTCTTTTTTAAGTGTACACACAGTGAACCCCACTCCTTCTGGTGTACAGTTTTATGGGTTTTGACAAATGCATGGACGTGTGGAACCACCACCACAATAAAAATACAAGACATTCTCATCACCCCCCCCCAAAAATTGCTTTCCTCGCATCCTTCACCCCTGGAAACCACAAATATGTTCTCAGTCTCTCTGGTTTCACCTTTTCCAGAACCGGTATAATCTTTGATAGTGCCCTTGGCTCTCTAAAGAGAATAATAAAGCCAGCCCAGTGGGAGAGGAGGGTTCTGGAGGCCCACCCTGGCATGATCTGAGAAGCTCCAATTTATATTCCAGATTTCTGTTAGCTATTTTACTTGAAAAGAAGAGGTCCACCAACACAAGAACCCGCAGCCGCATCCCCAGGAGAGCAGCACTCACGTTCGGCAACCTGCAGCACTGGGTATCCCAGGTAGAAACTGAACTCCACCACGCTCAAGTTCCTTAGCATTTCACTCACTTCAGACCCATTCAGAAACCCCTGCGAGCCTCTGACAGCAAAGACAATGTTCACTGGGCCCCGGCGAGGAGCCAGCCTTGAAGACCCCACAGTGATATTCAAGATCTGAAAGAAAGAAATCAGAATAAGCTTCTAAAATAAATTAAAATGTCTAGCCAAAAGCCTATGATTTTGCTCTCACAATTTCCCTCACCCAGTTCTTTTTAAAGGAGCATTTTTGTGCGTGTGTGTGGTACGCGGGCCTCTCACTGCTGTGGCCTGTCCCATTGCGGAGCGCAGGCTCTGGACGCGCAGGCTCAGCGGCCATGGCTCACGGGCCCAGCCGCTCCACAGCATGTGGGATCTTCCTGGACCAGGGCATGAACCCATGTCCCCTGCATCGGCAGGCAGACTCTCAACCACTGCGCCACCAGGGAAGCCCTAAAGGAGCATTTTTAAAGGAAGAGTAATTGGCTTCACAACCTGGTTCCCCTTTGTAATACTCTTAAACCCTTAGTTTATTGAAAATGTTTTTTACATTAAGTGGGGAACTGGGCACATGTATTTATAGTCCCTCCCCTTTTCTTTCCCATCCCAAATCCCACTGAAATAACAACAAGATGAATAAAGGGGAATAAATCCACAACAGCACTGAGAACAGAAGAAAACCAGAGATTCTGTCAAATTACTGAAAGATGGAGAGAGGGTGGGATCATGTTGATACAAACCAGAACGGAGGGAACCGAGACCCCAAATACACACAGGCACAGACCACAGTAGACTGAGAGTGGTATCCCTCAGGGGCCCCAGGAGGCCTGCAGGGCAGAGATCTGCAGGAGCTGAGACCGTGATCCGGGTCACTAACTAAACGCTGAGTGCCAACAGCTGAGTTGGTTGTCTCCCTACTTTCTCCCTTCCAACTTCACACCCATGCCAACTCAGAAGTGCTAGCAGCTCCACCTTCACCCCAGGAGCCCGAAGAACTGCTGCCTGAGGAAGATGAGCTCCCTGCCTGAGAGGACAGAAGACCCAGTGTGGCATGGCCCCCTAGGCAGGAAGGTGGGTGGAGTTAACCGCAGTGCACACAAGAGACAAAGAAAGAAAGACAGTGGAAAGAAAGAGCAGCTAACTAACTCACTCCATCCCCAGGGTACAACCTCCTCATCTCACACGGCGGGCAGGGGTGCCCACGCTGCCTGTCCATGACCACACATTGCCTGGTACCCAGGGCTCCAGTGAATCCTCCCATCAGGAGACAAGGCTTATGTAGACACAGACTCTACAGCTGAAGTGGAAAGATGAACAAGGTGCCCAAACTAACCACCTGCTTCCTCATTCCTAGAGACAGCCACCAATGGTCTACAGGTGATTACAGAAACCTAACAGCACCAAAGTCAAGGACCAAGATCAACACAGAACAATGGCAAAGAATGCAGAGAAAACACAGACAACTTAGTACACGGAAGACAACATATTAAAAGTACTAATTAATGTCTCCAGAAACTTTCAAGGAAATATTGTATCATCATTCAAGATAAGCCTGCATTGTAACACGAAAGGCTGCAATAAAAAAAGAGCAAATAAAAATGAAAAAACAATGATGGCTAAAAGAAAATTCAATAGAGGAACTGAATAACCTAATGAACACATCTGAAGACTAAATTAATGACTTAGAGGACAAGGTTTAGAAATCTGTAAAAACAGGGAATTTAAAAAAGAAATGGAAAAAATAAGAAATATGGAGGGTGAATCCAGGATCACCAAAATCTACTTAAAATGAATTTGAGAAAGAGAGAACAAAGAATATGGAGGGATAAATATCAAAGAAATGTAAAAACATCAGCAGTTTCCACGTAATACATACAAAACCTATCCTTTGATTAGTAGCTATATTCTGTTTTTAGAGTGAAGAACTGCATTTCATGGCATTCCATGAAACGAAATTCCATAATATGAAACGCTAGTGTATTTAGGCATTTCCCCTATTGGATGTTTAAGTTGATACTTAAAGTTGATATTTAAGTTCTTTTCCGGAACATGCTTGCCTTTCCTACATAGGCTCATCTCTCTTCAGCTCATCATATCTGAACTCCCTGGTTGTTGGGCTCCTCTATAATGTTCAAATATACTTAGCCTATTTATGCTCTGTGGACTCGATGCCATGGAAAGAGATGATTTCTAATCCATATGAACTAAATCTCCTCTGCTGCAGGGAATTAGTAAGAGTTAAGTGTGTCTTAAACAAAACATTATGAAACCAGCTCCTCTTTAAAAGATAAAGCACCTTGTTCTGCATTCAATGCTATTCTCACCTGCACTGTGAGGTTATACGTCCCCTGGTGGTGTTTCCTCACTTCAGAGAGAGCTATCATCAGGCCTTTCTCAATGCGCTGGCTGAAGTTGCAGAAGCCCGTATCCACACTCTGAGGCACAAACTGCAGTACTGAAAAGGACAGTATCACAGTCCCATGAACAAGGTGTTTCTTTGGTATTAAGTAACGAGGAGAGGGACAAAACAGTGTGTAAATCAATGAACTCTGATTCACAGTACAGGATTAAGTACTATGATGTGTTATTATTTTTTAATTGAGATACATTATTATATAAGTTTCAGGTGTATAACAGTGATTCACAATTTTTAAAGGTTATACTCCATCCACAGTTATTATAAAATATTGGCTATATTCCCTGTATTGTACAATATATCCTTGAAGCTTATTTATATTTTATACATAGTAGTTTGTACCTCTTAATCCCCTACCCCTATATTGCCCGTCCCCCCTTGCCTCTCTCCACTGGTAACCACTAGTTTTTTCTCTATATCTATGAGTCTGTTTCCTTTTTGTTATATTTACTAACTTTTTAATTTTTAGATTCCACATATAAGTGATATCATACAGTATTTGTCTTTGTCTGACGTATTTCACTTAGTATACTACACTCTAAGTCCATCCATGTTGCTACAAATGGCAAAATTTTCATTCTTTTTTTATGGCTGAGTAGTATCTCATTGTGTATGTGTGAGTGTGTGTGTGTGTGTGTGTGTGCGCGCACGCGCGCACGTGCACGTGCGCCACATCTTCTTCATCCATTCATCTGTTGAGGGGCACTTGGGTTGTTTCCATATCTTGCCAACTATAAATAATGCTGTTATGAACACTGGGGTGCATGTATCTTTTCAAATTATTGTTTTCTTTTTTTTTGGATACATACCCAAGAGTGGAACTGCTGGGTCATATGGTAGTTCTATTTTTAGCTTCTTGGGAAACCTTCATTCTGTTTTCCATAGTGGCTGCACCAATTTACATTCCTACCAACAGTGTACGAGGGTCTATGATGTGTTATTTATATGTATCATATCATGGAAATGTAGAAAGCCAACTGTACCAAATGACTACACGCAAGGTGAAGGTGACTTATATCATTTTAAAATGGAAAAATATCTAAGATAATAATTGGAGCATCAAAAGATGCAACACTGAAACATTCCAAATAGAAATAAATTCATTAGAGATGAATTCTTAAGTATTTATGGGTGAAACGACATGATCCCTGGTATTGTTTTAAAACACTCTAGCTTCCTCAAAAAAAGTTTGTGTGAGATACATGAAACGAAACTGGGAAAATGATAATTTTTAAAGTTTGTACGGGCATGGGTGGGCTAAATATGTTATTCTCTCTACTTCTGTATATGTTTAAAAATGTCCATAATAAAAAGTTAAATGAGGGGACTTCCCTGGCGGTCCAGTGGTTAAGACTCCACGCTTCCACTGCAGGGGGCATGAGTTCGATCCCTGGTCGGGGAACTAAGATGCCACATGCCGTGCAGCACGGCCAAAAATAAAAAGTTAAATGGCGTTGAGGAATCACTGTTAATTTTAGGGGGTGTGATAATGATACTGTGGACAGATGTATGTGTATGTATGCATGTATATGTATGTATGTGCATATGTTATGTGTGCGTATATATGTTTAATAGTCTTATCTTTTAGAGGCATAGGCTGAAATATTTATGAATGAGATGACATGACGCCATATCAAAATAACATGAGAGGAGGGAGCGTCAGTGGGGGTGTAGATGTTAACAGAAGTGGCTAGGAGTTGAAAATTGTTGAAGCCATACAATGAGTACCTGGGAGTGCATTAAACTATTCTGTGTACTTTTGTATATGCTGGAAATTCTCCATGATTATGAAGTTTTTTGAAATTTAAATAACAAATTTTAACATAATCCTCCCCAAATTATTTTGAAACACAAACAATAAAGTGAAATTCTATTTACAAATCAAAACAACTATGCTCAACTTTCTTACCCGTTTGAACTTGGAACCTGGACTCTGGCATAAGGAAGGAGGGTTTCACAGCCAAGATTAAAGGAGTCTGGTCACGAACAAGTTTACTATTAATAAGTACATTTATGACTGATATTGCTGTGTAAACGAAGGGACCAGATGTTACCAGAAAAGTGAAGTCAGCGAACAGTTCATAAACCTATGAAAATAAAAAATGCAAAAGATGATAATTATTAAATTTGAGGGTACCATAATTCAAACTTAAAGGAAATCATACTGAGTAGAAAAATAATAAAGTTAAAAAAATAAATAGATTTAAATGAAGGGGTACTGCTTCAGAGGTAATTAAAATTTTATTTTACTGATGCCTCTTACATATCTGTCAACTTTCTCAAAAACAGCACAAAATTACAAGAGCAAGGACAGTGAAAAAGAAGAGTTAATAATATGAACCGAATAAGGAACTAAGGAGAATTCAAGGTGTTTTACTGTACTTACCCCCCATAAAAAGGAGCATTTACTCTACTAAGTAGAGCTGTCCAAAAGAAACATGCGAGCCACATATGCAATTTTTTAATTTCTAGTGGCCACATTAAAAAAAAATAGAAAGAAACAGGTGAAATTAATTTTAAAAACATTTTACTTAAGCCAATATATCTGACATGTCATTTCAATTGTAGGCAATGCAAAAAATTATTGAGCTATTTTACATTCCTTTTTGCACTAAGTCTTTGAAATCTGGTATGTATTTTGCACTGACAGCACGTCTCACTAGGAACAAGCCCCATTTCACATGCTCAACAGCCACACGTGGCTCATGGCTCTGCTCGGGATGGTGCAGGCCTAGAGCGGGGCTTTCTGAGCTTATCAGGAGAGAGAAGGCACCGGCAGACGTCCGGCAAAAAACATCTAGAAATCTATCTCTATCTCACTCGATGTACAGAAACATACATACGCACTCACTCTAAATTCTAATCCAAGCCCTTCCATGTAAATAAAGGGAAGCGAGATCATTAGGTCATCACCCCAAACTCTGGTCTTAAGAGCCCTTTGTTCCAGCTCTGCCAGCACGTCCCCGTGATGGACTAAGCCTGGCCTCATCTGGGGTCCGAAGGGGCTTCCCTGGAGAAGCAATGTTTGAGCAGAGATCCAAAGGATGAGTAGGTGTCCAGCAGGAGAAGGGAGGGGAGAGAGGAAAGCAAATGTCCCACTCCTGTTATGATGTGCATTCGACTCGGACTCCCCCACCAGACTTCCATGCCGCGGGCACCCACCTTGAGCTCCACCACACGGCTGAAGTGGCTCTTCAACACCTCTTTGATGGACGTAATGATGTACTCTTGCACAGCTCTGCGGGCCAGCACTGCAAATCAGTTCAGCGTCATTATCGACGGCCCTCCCTGGTCTCAGCATGGAGGAAAAAGACCCAGCGCATTCTCCTCTCTCCTCCCGCCCACCTTCCCTGTCCGTCCGCTGCATGCCTGCTCCACCTCTCCTGCCACCCTCTCCCCCTTCTTCCTTTCTGTCCCCCAACCCCATCGACACCAATACACAGAGCCAGGTTACTGATCGACCACATGCTGCGCTTAAGTACGTATTGACAGGGCACCGACTTTATGAGCAGCTTGCCACTTCTCAGGAGGAACAAGTGGGAGAGTCTGATCAAGGGGCCACAGTCACCAGACTGGTTCAGACATGGCATCAGAGGTATTCCAGTTTCCTGCGACTAAAGCAGCCGGCAGCTGCAAGGGAAGCTGCTGCCTGTCGGCTGGTGACTCGGACTGCAGGCTGGGGAGGAGGTCGAAGTCTGTGACCCAGTTCAGAGGACACTGAGCCACTCCATGTTCCTCTGCTCCAAGTGACATTTACGGGACTATATAAGAACAAAGTGCCCCCTCTTTTCCAGGAAAAGTCAGAACAGTAAATCAGTAAGAAATTGCAATGGTGGCCCTTACACATTTGCCCAACTAACTGCTTGAATGCAACGTGAAGGTGTTTTGCTTTAACCGTGTCATCTAAGCATCCAATGGGTTATGAGCTCCAAAGACAAACATCCTAGCAAACATTTCTAAGGCTCATTTAAATCTTTCCTTTGTTTTCATTGCTACTAATTTGTAATATTTTGTGGACGCTTCTTATATGCTGGGCACTGGGTTAAATATTATAGATGCATGAATGCATTTAAGTCTTTATAATAACCCAAAGAAGTAGGTGCCACCATCATCCCTGCTTAATAGTTGATGAAACTGAGGCTTAGAGAAGCCTAACTGTCTAACTGTCCGGAGAACTCATGGGAGCTGGCAAAGCAGTGAGGAAGGACTACAACCCAGGAGTCGTCTGGGTCCAAAGCCTACCCTCTTTGCCACGATGCCATACATCACATAAGCGTTTCGTATAAACACCTGTGGAAGATCACCCCAACCAAGAGAAGTGATGTGAAGCAGGGCCTTACCAGTTGTGATCAAATAGGCATCAGGAACCGTAATATCACACACATACGGCGACTTGGTGGTGACCAGCGCTGGAGTATGAACCGTCGCTTCGGGAGCAGGGGTGGTCGCGGGATGAAGGGATGGCGGGGGGAGAACCGTGCTGCCCTCGTGGCGGTTCTGACTCACAGTTCTGCTGTTCAGGGTGGTGTGAAGAGAATTCTCAGGGCCAGCACTGGTACCAGATATGCTCAGTTCAGTGGAGGTGTTCCTCGGTAAATCTGTGGGTGTGAATGATGGGCCATGCGTACCATCTGGCTCTGTAGGCAGAGGCGAGCGGATCACCTCAGGAAGAAACGAGGATGCTGATGGCAGGTACCCAGTGCTGACTAGCACTGTGGTGACAGGGATGACTTCAGAGAAAGAGGGTAAAACGGACGTGGGATCGTTCATAGCACTGATACCATCATCAGAAGGTGTCAGGGTCGAAAAGACAGAAGATTCCGTTAAAACGGGTGTAGTAGGAACAGCAGTCAGAAGTGATGTTAAGTGAGTTTCAGCAGTCAAAATGGGCTCAGAACTGGAGGGCACCGGTGTGGTGACTGCAGATTCATGGGACATGAGTGAAAACTCAAAATAGGAGGCAGGTGCAGTGAAAGCTGAGGTAAAATGAGCTTCGGCATCTGTGGGTGACACTGTGGGTGCTTCAGAAAACTTTGGAGAACTGGAGGGAAAGCTGGAGAGTAGTGACATTTCAGAGTAACCAGGGAGAAAAGTGAAGCTGCTTAAAAGAAGATCTGAGCTTGGCCAGAGCTGAGAAAATTCAAGGTGTGTGGAATTGGGAACAGAAAGCTGAGGTGGCCGAGAAGTGACAGAGTTGGTCAACGGAAGTTTCTCAACCAAGGTAGAAAATGCCTGAGAAATGAAGGTGGACAGATCACTTGACCTCGGAGACGGAGAAGCAAGTACCTCTGAAGATGGAGAGACCCAGCTGCTGAATTCCAGTGGTGGAGTGGAGAAAAAGCTGGATGTAAAATCCCAAATACTTGCACTTTCACGTTGGGAAAAACTGGCAGGTTCTCGGTCAGGAAAAAGCGAAGGCTGTGCCGACAGGTCCAAACTGTACGACGTAAGAAGACCTGGGCCTCTGACAGCAAGCGCTGGGGTATTTTTATTTGCTGTGATGGGGAAAGAAGAGTCAAGGAGAGCACCTGGGGTGACCGAGGAAAGCACGGCTGTCACACTGGATGGCATTACTGGAGTTTCGGCGACAGAGGAGGCGGCAAAAGCAGCAGCGTCAGGTGACACAGGCACAGAGAGGTGGCCCTGGGGAGCGTACACCTGTGCGGTCATCACACTACTCATTCCCCCCTCGGCTGCAATACCGACGCTCGTTGCTGAGATTTCCACAGATGGAGAAGAGAGGGGAACCATCGGTCTTGAGGGGAAAAGTGTATGAAATTCTTGCGGGCCCTCGTCAAATTCAGAGAAGTCCACCGTGGCGCTGCTCGGTGGAGACATGCTGCTCACTTCTGAGAGGGTCAGGGACAGGGTCTCAGCACCAGCACCCGAGCCCACGTCCTTCTCCGTGAGGCTCGCTGACAGCACGTGCCGAGGCAACACCGCAGTGCACGACACACACCACGTGTTCGGTCTGAACGAAGACACTGGGCTCCAGACGTGAGTGACACCCGCACGGCTTGGGACCACTGAATGGCCAGGCAGTTCTGATGCCTCACTGGAGCTGGCGGGAAGACAGGGTTTATATGAAACACCGGCTGATTGAGTAGAGAACAATCCAGACACAAGAGGAGTTGAAAACAAAGCCAAACGTGCACTGCTGCTGCCAAAGGCAAGGGCCATCTGGGACACAACCGCAGAGCCGTGAGCGCCTGTTGAGACGGTTTCATCCAGACTTCGACCCAAAGCAGTAGTCACATCAGAGTATTTGTTTGTACCTGCGGCCAGAGCATCCTCTGGAGGCAGTGAGACCTGCCCTGACGGGGGAGGAGGCTGCCAAGTGACACCATCACGTGGCGGTCGAGGCTCGGAATACTGCAAGCTGAGGAGGGTTTCTGCGCCCTCTGCTCCTGAAGCCATGATCTCCGGCAAAGTCCTACTTGAAACGTGCCCGTAAGTGTCAGTAGGATAAAACACCAAGTTCCTACTAGGAGTTGGAATTATGTCCTTGGAAGTGGGAAACGCTGACCGAAAAGCACTGAAATGATTGGGGGATTCAGCAGACATTGTTGGTTGTTGCACTGAGTTTTGCCAGGCTGATGTCACCACTTCATCTTGTAAAGAAATGATGGGTAACGATGGAGTCGGCATGGAGTCTAACGTTTCTTTGAGCAGCCCTGGCAGACTGAGTGTGACGTATGGTATGGGAGAAACCACGCGGGAAGTGGTCCAGGAAGTCTCTGGCAAAAAGTTATCCATTTCATCATCATCTATGACCTCGTTGCTCGTCACTGACACATAATTTGCCACAAAGATGCTGTGATCTGCTGTACTTTGGGTCCATTTTCCTTGGTTAAAAAAGTTTGTATCAAAAGTACTGGCAGATGGAGATGATCTCACGTGGAGAGAACTGCTTTGCTGGGACCCTGGAGCGGTTTCTGTTAAGGCCACGTGTGCAGTGCTGTGCATGGTGCTTTCCCTTGGCATGAACTCCAAGGAGGATAAAGAAAGGTTGTGCTGTTCTAGAGGGAGCTCATCTACAAAGAAAGTAACAGCTGAGTTTAGCTGCAAGGCAATGAAAGTCATACTGAAACAGAGAATAAACAAATGATAAAAATATGGTTAAATCTAAACAAACATTGATGGTATAAATGAACAATAATACTACATAATTTGTAAGGTTACAAAAAACATAATATAGTGTTAAAATAGCTTGTTACATTGCACAGAAGCTGAAATGGGGGCGTCCAGAGGAATCTGTGACTCACTAGCAGAGATGAAAATCAAGAGTTAAGACAAAATTCTATGAACAGATTTTGTGTGTATACACCAAAATCTGTAACAGATATTTAGTCATATATTTATATAGATGAAATATTTTTGGCTGGTTCCATTAGCATCTGAAAGTTACAAACTTGCAGCAGATAGAACCTGCTTACTTTATTTTTTATTGGCGTATAATTGGTTTACAATGCTCTGTTAGTTTCAGGTGTACAGCAAAGTGAATCATTCATATATATGTATATATCCTCTTTTTTTTTAGATTATTTTCCCATATAGGTCTTTACAGAGTATTGAGTAGAGTTCCCTGTGCTATACAGTAGGTCCTTATTATCTGTTTTATATATAGTACTGTGTATGTGCCAACCCCAATCTCCCAATTTGTCCCTCTCCCCCCTGGTAACCATAAGTTTGTTTTTCACATCTGTAACTCTATTTCTGTTCTGTAGATAAGTTCATTTGTATGCTTTTTTTAGATTCCACATATAAGTGATATCATATAATATTTGTCCTTCTCTGTCTGACTTACTTCACTCAGGATGACAATCTCTAGGTCCATCCATGTTGGTGCAAATGGCATTATTTCTTTCATTCTCTTTTATGGCTGAGTAATATTCCACTGCACATATGTACCACATCTTCTTTATCCATTCCTCTGTTGACAGACATTTAGGTTGCTTCCATATCCTGGCTATTGTAAATAGTGCTGCAGTGAACACTGGGGTGCATGTATCTTTTCAAATTATGGTTTTCTCTGGATATATGCCCAGGAGTGAGATTGCTGGCTCATATGGCGCCCTATTTTTTTTTTAAGGAGCCTCCAATACTGTTCTCCATAGTGGCTGTACCAATTTACATCCCCACCAACGGTGTAGGAGGGTTCCCTTTTCTCCATATCCTCTTCAGCATTTATTGTTTGTAAATTTTTTTGATGATGGCCATTCCAACTGGTGTGAGGTAATACCTCATTGTAGTTTTGATTTACATTTCTCTAATAAATAGTGATGTTGAGCATCTTTTCATGTGCTTTTGAGCTGCCAGTATGTCTCGTTTGGAGAAATGTCTATTTAGATCTTCTGCCCACTTTTTTGATTGGGTTGTTTGTTTTTTTGACATGGAGCTGCATGAGCAGTTTGTATATTTTGGAGATTAATCCCTTGTTGGTTGCTTCATTTGCAAACGTTTTCTCCCATTTGAGGGTTGTTTATTCATTTTGTTTATGGTTTTCTTTGCTGTGCAAAAGCTTTTAAGTTTCGTTAGGTCCCATTTGTTTATTTTTGTTTTTATTTCATTATCCTAGGAGGTGGATCTAAAAAGATCTTGCTGCGATTTATGTCAGAGTGTTCTGCCTATGTTTTCCCCTAAGCATTTTATAGTATCCAGCCTTACACATGTGTGTGGGTTTATCTCTGGGCATTCTATCCTGTACCATTGGGCTATATGTCTGTTTTTGTGCCAGTACCATACTGTCTTGATTAATGTAGCTTTGTAGTATAGTCTAAAGTTGGGGAGCCTGATTCCTCCAGCTCCATTTTTCTTTCTCAAGACTGCTTTGGCTATGTGGGGTGTTTTGTGTCTCCATACAAATTTTAAGATTCATTTGTTCTAGTTCTGTGAAAAATGCCATTGGTAATTTGATAGGGATTGCATTGAATCTGTAGATCACTTTGGGTAGTATAGTCATTTTTACAATATTGATTCTTCCAGTCCAAGAACATGGTATATCTCTGCATCTTTTTGTGTCATCTTTTGTTTCTTTCATCAGTATCTTGTACTTTTCTGAGTACAGGTATTTTGCCTCCTTAGGTAGGTTCATTCCTAGGTATTTTACTCTTTTTGATGCAATGGTAAATGGGATTGTGCCCCTGATTTCTCTTTCTGATCTTTCATTGTTAGTGTATAGGAATGCAAGAGATTTCTGTGCATTAATTTTGTATCCTGCAACTTTACCAAATTCATTGATGAGCTTTAGTAGTTTTCTGGTAGCATCTTTAGGATTTTCTATGTATAGTATCATGTCATCTGCCAACAGTGACAGTTTTACTTCTTTTTCAATTTGGATTCCTTTTATTTCTTTTTCTTCTCTGACTGACGTGGCTACAACTTCCAAAATTATGTTGAATAATAGTGACGAGCATGGACATCCTTGTCTTGTTCCTGACCTTAGAGGAAATGCTTTCAGTTTTTCACCACTGAAAATGATGTTTGCTGTGGGTTTGTCATATATGGCCTTTATTATGTTGAGGTAGGTTCCCTCTATGCCCACTTTCTGGAGAGCTTTTATCATAAATGGGTGTTGAATTTTGTCAAACATTTTCTGCATCTATTGAGATGATCATATTCCTTTTATTCTTCAATTTGTTGATGTGGTGTATCACATTGATTGATTTGCAGATACTGAAAAATCCTTGCATCCCTGGGATAAATCCCACTTGATCATAGTGTATGATCTTTTTAATGTGTTGTTGGATTCAGTTTGCTAGTATTTTGTTGAGGATTTTTGCATCTACGTTCATCAGTGATATTGGCCTGTAGTTTTCTTTTTTTGTGATTTTTGTCTGGTTTTGGTATCAGGGTGATGTTGGTCTCAGAAAATGAGCTTGGGAGTGTTCCTTCCTCTGCAATTTTTTGGAAGAGTTTCAGAAGGGTAGATGTTAGAAGCTACTTACTATAAAGGGTCACACTCCTTCATATGGAATATGACTTTTAAAAATGAATAGACAATAAAAGAAGAAAACCATTTCTCAGAGATTTTAGATTATTTCATAGCAATATTATTAGGCATTTGTTGTCTTCCATACAACCTGGCTCTAGGATTTGTCTATGTGCTTTTAGTATTTACCTGCCACATTCCAAGCATGGGTAAAAGTAAAAATGATACTTATTACAACTACAGTAAAGTAGCGGCTGTTCTTCTCTACAGTAAAGGTTAAAAAGTTATAAATTTGAGAAGTAATAAAATGACAATATGTACAACTATGTAGCATAAAGATTTTAAAGTTTTCCTAAGAATAAATTATTTTATGTGTCTGTTTTTTTTTTCTTTTTGCGTTACGCGGGCCTCTCACTGCTGTGGCCTCTCCCGTCGCGGAGCACAGGCTCCGGACGCGCAGGCCCAGCGGCCATGGCCCACGGGCCCAGCCGCTCCGCGGCACGCGGGATCCTCCCGGACCGGGGCACGAACCCGCGTCCCCGGCATCGGCAGGCGGACTCTCAACCACTGCGCCACCAGGGAAGCCCCCTATGTGTCTGTTTTAAAACTCTGCTATGATATGATTTATTTTGAAATACAAGACCGGAACAGAGAGCAAGATTCCTTTTAAAATGAATCAGAAACATATTCGTAAGTGCACTGGAAAACTGCAAGAGATAAAATAGCAAAGAAAGGAGCGTTTAGTGCCTAATTTATGAGCCCCAGTATCTGATGCAAATTAGAATTCAATCAATTCTGCCTACAAAGAACAAGGAACAGGGAAGGCAAAGTGATCAAAAGAATGAAAAATTCTCCTAGCTAGTAAGACTGAGAAACAAAATCTTCTATTAAGAACTGTGAGGTAAGCCAAGCTGTGAAGGTTTTCTTCCCCCTCCTTTTGGCCAAGCCCCAGGAGAGAGAAATCAACTCTAAAGAGACAGCTGCTGAAATACCATGGGAATCACTTCTGTAGTTAATTCAGGAAGAGGTTAGAAAACCCAGGTGAGTCTCTCCCGGCAGAAAAGGCTTTGAAGACTCTAATTTCAAGCTCTGGAGGTCAATTTTCAAGCTCTCAAGCATTAGGTCAGACAAGAGTGAAAAGTTCTCTCTGTGACGACAGAAAGGAATGAGGATGATACACGCGTGATGGGGTATCTTCTTAAGATGTAGGCACTGTCCAGCAGAGCTGGGGTTGGGGGGGCCTCCGCTGAGCTTCTGCATGGCTCCCGGGGGGGCCAGGCCTAACCACACTCTGAGTAGCAAGCACTAAGCCACTCTCTCCTGTATAGACGGTACAACACATACGTATCCAGGGCCGACCTTGTACCTCCTCCTTTGCTAGGTCCCTGCCATGCTATATGTAACAGAGCAGGAACTGCCCTGGTGCCATGCAGATTCACAGTGATTAAAAATTCACAAGACAAAACTGCAGACAGTACAACACCAAAGATGAACCCCCAAAGTGACCTACAAACTGTGGGTGACAATGCTATGTCAGCGCAGGTTCATTCATTGTAACAAATGTGCTGCTCTAGTTGGGATGTTAACAATGAGTGAGGCTAAGCATGGGTGGTGGCAGGGAGTACATGGGAAATCGCTGTACCTTCCTCTCACTTTTGCTGTGAACCTAAAACTGCTTTTTTTAAAAAATGAAATCTTAAAAAAACAAACAAACAAAAAAACCATAAAACTTTTTTTAAAAACTCATGAGGGAGATGTCTGTCTCTAGGAATTTTTTGGTCTCACTCCCAATGAAGAATTAGGTGTTTTACTGATATTTACCCTTTTTGAAAGTCATATTTTTCCATCTGGAAATCTTCCCTAAATATAGCAGTCGATCATGGAATCATGAACTTTTCAAGCTGAATGGATCCTTTAAGACCTCGGCAATCCCCTCGCAATGCAAACAAGGCTCAGACAGAGTGTAAGCTGACTTGCTCAAAATAGCACCAAGGCAGAGCCAGGCTAGAAAGGCAGGTTCATAAGTCCTCAGTGGTTGAACGTTCTTCACACCACACCATGTTTAGTCACATCAGCCCATTTTGTTAAGACTGCTAGTGAATAAAATACATTGAAAAACATGCTAAGTTATGTTATAAATGAGTTGAAAGCATATGCTAAATTCTGTGCTACCAAAACCTATGCAAGGCACACTTTGTGAACTGTGAGGGCCCACTGTCCATGTGGGACAGCTCACAGTTGCAGGCATGGGCGCTCAGAAAACAAAACGTCCTCTGAGGGCTGGGCTGGAAAAGCCAAGGGACAGCAGCATCAAAAATCTCTAAAGAGCGACTTGCCTGGTGGTCCAGTGGGTAAGACGCCACGCTCCCAATACAGGGGGCCCAGGTTCGATCCCTGGGCAGGGAACTAGATCCCACATGCACGCTGCAACTAAGAGTTATTAGCATGATGCAACTAAGGAGCCCAAGTGCCAAAACTAAGGAGCCAGTGAGCCACAACTAAGACCCAGCGCAACCAAATAAATAAAATTTAAAAATATATATATATATAAATCTCTAAAGAGCTTTAATCCAAATAGAACCATTACTTTTGCTTCTCTGCTAAACTGTGGCGTTTTCAAAACATGATGAGTCATCTCAACTCTGTGGATATTAAGTCTACTACAAAACAAGAGCCCGCCTGAATTTCTAGGTGTTTAAAAACAAAAGTAGTCAGGGACTTCCCTGGTGGTCCAGTGGGAAGACTCCACGCTCCCAGTGCAGGGGTTCTGAGTTTGATCCCTGGTCGGGGAACTAGATCCTGCATGCATGCTGCAACTAAGACTCAGCATGCTGCAACTAAGAAGTCCGCATGCTGCAACTAAGAAAGTCTGCATGCCGCAACGAAAGATCCTGCACACCCCAGCAAAGATCCGGCATGAGGCAACTAAGACCCAGGGCAGCCAAAATAAGTAAATAAATATTAAAACAAACAAACAAAAGTAATCAGATAATTAAACCAATACCCAATTTGGCAAATCTTCAGCAACTTTTATCCTTCTAGTTCTCAGGTTGTCCAAAGTAGGATTTTAGTGCCATTATTAAACCCATCTTTCTCCTTTTCCTACTTTTCATTTTTATCTCCCTGGTTTAGAAAAGAGTGTCTCTCTTCTCGTTCCTTCTCCAACCCCAACTGTATACTAAATACCTTCTACCA
This sequence comes from Lipotes vexillifer, assembly GCF_000442215.2. Lineage (NCBI taxonomy): Eukaryota > Metazoa > Chordata > Mammalia > Artiodactyla > Lipotidae > Lipotes > Lipotes vexillifer. The sequence goes on from NW_006793703.1 coordinate 5,019,053, forward strand.
GGAAGGTTACTCTCTCCTCCAACTGGTACTGTTTTTATTATCAAATATCAAGTAGACAGGAACTACTATTTATAAAGACATATTTATCAGGCAGTATATATAATAATATAAAGAACACCTGAGTTCCCATCCCTCAGTTTAAGAAAATCAGTATTACCCTTACTTCTGGCATCCCCCATGTACCCCTTCCCATCTCTTCCCTTCCCACTGAGGGAACCACCATTTGGAACTATGCATCTCTCATATCCTTTTCTTTATAGTCTTACCATATGCATGTATCCCTAAAGAGTATATTCTTCAGCTTTGTATGTTTTCAAACTTTATCAAGATGGAATTATACTGCATATATTCTACTGCAACTTTTTTTTTCACTCCATATTGTTTTTCACCCATGAGTGGGTTTTTTTGGCATGAAGCTATAATTCATTCATTTTCACTTCAACATGAATTCCATTATATGAATATACCAAAATTTATCTATCTATTGTTGATGGACAGCTGGACTACTGCCAATTTTCATTATTCCAGACATTTCTTATATGACCTTTCTCACCCATCTCCTGGTACACATATGTATATATAAAGTATTATGTATGTTCATGTGTATGTGCATTTATGTGTGTGTTTCTGTGTTGGTATATATATGTGTGTACATGCATGTGTGTATTTGTGTATATGTGTATGCCTGAGGGGTGTGGGTGCATATGTATGTGTATGTGTATGAGGAATGTGTATTAATGTGTGTGCGTATATGTACGTGTGTATGCACCCATGAGAACTGCCAGGTCAGAGGATATGGTCATCTGAAACTTTTCTAAATAATACCAAATAATCTTTCAAAGTAGTTGAACAAATTTATCCTCCCATTTGACTGCTGCAAATCCTCACCAATACTTAATACTCCTAGATGTTCACATTTTTACTAATCTGGACAGTATGAGACGCTAAGGCTGCTGCTGCCGCCACCAAGAAGCCTGTGAGCGAGCACAGGTCACTATCCACACCGCCCCTCCCGGGAGCCTGTGCAGCCCGCCACTGCCAGGGTCCCGTGATGCAGGGACAACTTCCCCGGGAGAACGCACGGCGCGCCTCAGGCTGGTACAACGTCACGCCGGCCTCTGCCGCCGCAGGCCCGCCCCGCATACGGACGCCTCCCTCCCCCAGGCATGAGTGAGCCAGAGCCCCCGAAGCAGCGGCTCCTTTAACCCCATCCTGTCTGAGCGAAAAACAGACGCTCTCACACGACTTAAAGGCAGAGGCGGGGCCAAATCCAAAGCTGAACCCCTGGGAGCTGTGCGAACAAAGAAGAGAAAGGGAAATCTCTCCCAGCGGCCTCAGGAGCAGCGGATTACATCTCCACAATCAACGTGATGTACCCTGCATCTGTGGAATACATGAATAGACAACGAATCATCCCAAAATTGAGGCAGTGGACTTTCGGAGCAATGATACATTTTTTTCTTTCTTTTTCTCTTTTTCTGAGTGTCTATGTGTATGCTTCTTTGTGTGATTTTGTCTGTATGGCTTTCCTTTTACCATTTGTCCTAGGGTTCTGTCTGTCCGTTTTTGTTTTGTTTGGGGTTTTTTAGTATAGTTTTTAGCACTTATTATCATTGGAGGATTTGTTCTTTGGTTTGGTTGTTCTTTCTTTCATTACACTTTAATTTTTTTATTTTTAATAATTACTTTTTCTTTTTTATTTTAATTACCTTATTTTTTTTGTTTCTTTCTTTTTTTCTCCCTTTTCTTCTGAGCCGTGTAGCTGACAGGGTCTTGGTGCTCAAGCCGGGTGTCAGGCCTGTGCCTCTGAGGTGGGAGAGCCAACTTCAGGACATTGGTCCACCAGAGACCTCCCAGCTCCATGTAATATCAAACGGCGAAAGCACTCACAGAGTTCTCCATCTCAACGCTAAGACCCAGCTCAACTCACCGACCAGCAAGCTACAGTGGTGGACACCCCATGCCAAACAACTAGCAAGACAGGAACACAACCACACCCATTGGCAGAGAGGCTGCCTAAAATCATAATAAGGTCACAAACACTCCAAAACACACCACCGGACACGGTCCTGCCCACCAAAAGACAAAATCCAGCCTCATCCTCCACAACAGACACCAGTCCCCTCCACCAGGAGGCCTACAAAACCCACTGAACCAACCTTAGCTACTGGGGGCAGACACCAAAAACAACTGGAACTACGAACCTGCAGCCTGCGAAAAGGAGACCCCAAACACAGTAAGTTAAGCAAAATGAGAAGACAGAGAACACAGCAGATGAAGGAGCAAGGTAAAAACCCACCAGACCAAACAAATGAAGAGGAAACAGGCAGTCTACCTGAAAAAGAATTCAGAATAATGATAGTAAAGATGATCCAAAATCTTGGAAATAGAATGGACAAAATGCAAGAAACATTTAACAAGGACCTAGAAGAAATTAAGATGAAACAAACAATGATGAACAACACAATAAATGAAATGAAAAATACTCTAGATGGGATCAATAGCAGAATAACTGAGACAGAAGAACGGATAAGTGACCTGGAAGATAAAATAGTGGAAATAACTACTGCAGAGCAGAATAAAGAGAAAAGAATGAAAAGAACTGAGGACAGTCTGAGAGACCTCTGGGAAAACATTAAATGCACCAACATTCGAATTATAGGGGTTCCAGAAGAAGAAGAGAAAAAGAAAGGGACTGAGAAAATATTTGAAGAGATTATAGTTGAAAACTTCCCTAATATGGGAAAGGAAATAGTCAATCAAGTCCAGGAACTGCAGAGAGTCCCATACAGGATAAATCCAAGGAGAAACACGCCAAGACACATATTATTCAAACTATCAAAGATTAAATACAAAGAAAAAATATTAAAAGCAGCAAGGGAAAAACAACAAATAACACACAAGGGAATCCCCATAAGGTTAACAGCTGATCTTTCAGCAGAAACTCTGCAAGCCAGAAGGGAGTAGCAGGACATATTTAAAGTGATGAAAGGGAAAAACCTACAACCAAGATTACTCTCCCAGCAAGGACCTCACTCAGATTGGATGGAGAAATTAAAACCTTTACAGACAAGCGAAAGCTAAGAGAATTCAGCACCACCAAACCAGCTTTACAACAAATGCTAAAGGAACTTCTCTAGGCAGGAAACACAAGATAAGGAAAAGACCTACAAAAACAAACCCAAAACAATTAAGAAAATGGTAATAGGAATATATATATCAATAATTACCTTAAAAGTAAATGGATTAAATGCTCCAATCAAAAGACACAGGGCTTCCCTGGTGGCGCAGTGGTTGAGAGTCCACCTGCCGATGCAGAGGACACGGGTTCGTGCCCCAGTCCAGGAAGATTCCACATGCCGTGGAGTGGCTGGGCCCGAGAGCCATGGCCGCTGAGCCTGCGCATCCGGAGCCTGTGCTCCGCAACGGGAGAGGCCACAACAGTGAGAGGCCCGCATACCACACACACACACACAAAAAGACACAGACTGGCTGAAAGGATACAAAAACAAGACCCGTATATATGCTGTGTACAAGAGACCCACTTCAGACCTACGGACACATTCAGACTGAAAGTGAGGGGATGGAAAAAGATATTCCACGCATATGGAAACCAAAAGAAAGCTGGAGTAGCAATTCTCCTATCAGACAAAACAGACTTTAAAATAAAGACTATTACAAGAGACAAAGAAGGACACTACATAACGATCAAGGGATCAGTCCAAGAATATATAACAAATGTAATTATTTATGCACCCGACCGAGGAGCACCTCGATACATAAGGCAAATGCTAACAGCCATAAAAGGGGAAATCGACAGTAACACAATCATAGTACGGGACTTTTAACACCCAACTTTCACCAATGATCATCCAAAAGGAAAATAAATAAGGAAACACAAGCTTTAAATGACATACTAAACAAGATGGACTTAACTAATATTTATAGGACATTCCATCCAAAAAAACCAGAATACACTTTCTTCTCAAGTGCTCATGGAACATTCTCCAGGATAGATCATATCTTGGGCCACACATCAAGCTTTGGTAAATTTAAGAAAACTGAAATCATATCAAGTATCTTTTCTGACCACAGCACTATGAGACTAGGTATCAATTACAGGAAAAATCTGTAAAAAATACAAACACATGGAGGCTAAAAAATACACTACTTAATAACCAAGAGGTCACTTAAGAAATCAAAGAGGAAATCAAAAGATACCTAGAAACAAATGACAATGAAAACACGATGACCCCAAACCTATGAGATGCAGCAAAAGCAGTTCTAAGAGGGACGTTTATAGCAATACAACCCTACCTCAAGAATCAAGAAACAACTCAAATAAACAACCTAACCATACACCTAAAGCAATTAGAGAAAGAAGAACAATAAAAAAAAAAAAATCCCCTAAGTTAGCAGAAGGAAAAAAATCATAAAGATCAGATCAGAAATAAATGAAAAAGAAATGAAGGAAACAACAACAAAGATCAATGAAACTAAAAGCTGGTTCTTTGAGAAGATAAACAAAATTGATAAACCATTAGCCAGACTCATCAAGGAAAAAAAGTGAGAGGACTCAAATCAATAGAATTAGAAATGAAAAACGAGAAATAACAACTGACACTGCATAAATATAAAGGATCATGAGAGATTACTACAAGCAACTCTATGCCAATAAAATGGACAACCTGGAAGAAATGGACAAATTCTTAGAAAAGCACAACCTTCTGAGACTGAACCAGGAAGAAATAGAAAATATAAACAGACCAATCACAAGCACTGAAATTGAAACTGTGATTAAAAATCTTCCAACAAACAAAAGCCCAGGACCAGATGGCTTCACAGGCGAATTCTATCAAACATTTAGAGAAGAACTAACACCTATCCTTCTCAAACTCTTCCAAAATATAGCAGAGGGAGGAACACTCCCAAACTCATTCCAAAAGGCCACCATCACCCTGACACCAAAACAAGACAAAGAGGTCACAAAGAAAGAAAACTACAACCAGTATCACTGATGAACATAGATGCAGAAATCCTCAACAAAATACTATCAAACAGAATCCAACAGCACATTAAAAAGATTTTACACCATGATCAAGTGGGGTTTATCCCAGGAATGCAAAGATTCTTCAATATATGTAAATCAATCAATGTAATACACCACATTAACAAACTGAAGGAGAAAAACCATATGATCATCTTAATAGATGCAGAATAAGCTTTCGACAAAATTCAACATGTATTTATGATAAAAACCCTCCAGAAAGTAGGCATAGATGGAACTTACCTCAATATAACTATATATGACAAACCCACAGCCAACACAGTTCTCAATGTTGAAAAACTGAAACCATTTCCACTAAAATCAGGAACAAGACACTCTCACCACTATTATTCAACATAGTTTTGGAAGTCCTAGCCATGGCAATCAGAGAAGAAAAAGAAATAAAAGGAATACAAATCGGAAAAGAAAAAGTTGTCACTGTTTGCAGGTGACATGAAACTATACATAGAGAATCCTAAAGACGCTACTGGAAAACTACTAGAGCTAACCAATGAATTTGGTAAAGTAGCAGGATACAAAATTAATGCACAGAAATCTCTTGCATTTCCATACACACAGATGATGAAAAATCCAAAAGAGAAATTAAGGAAACACTCCCATTTACCATTACAACAAAAAGAATAAAGTACCTAGGAATAAACCTACCTAAGGAGACAAAAGACCTGTATGCAGAAAACTATCAGACACTGATGAAAGAAATTAAAGATGATACAAACAGATGGAGAGCTACACCATCTTCTTGGATTGGAAGAATCAACATTGTGAAAATGACTCTACTACCCAAAGCAATCTACAGATTCAATGCAATCCCTATGAAATTACCAATGCCATTTATCATAGAACTAGAACAAAAAAATTCACAATTTGTATGGAAACACAAAAGACTCCGAATAGCCAAAGCAATCTTGAGAAAGAAAAATGGAGCTGGAGGAATCAGGCTCCCTGACTTCAGACTATACTACAAAGCTACAGTAATCAAAACAGTATGGTACTGGCACAAAAACAGAAATATACACCAATGGAACAGGATAGAAAGCCCAGAGATAAAGCCACACACATATGGTCACCTTATTTTTGACAAAGGAGGCAAGAATATACAATGGAGGAAAGACAGCCTCTTCAATAAGTGTTGCTGGGAGAACTGGACAGCTACATGTAAAAGAATGAAACTAGAATACTGCCTGACACCATACACAAAAATAAACACAAAATGGATTAAAGTCCTAAATGTAAGGCCAGACACTACCAAACTCTTAGAGGAAAACACAGGCAGAACACTCTATGACATAAATCACAGGAAGATCTTTCCTTTGACCCACCTCCTAGAGAAATGGAAATAAAAACAAAAATAAATAAATGGGACCTAACAAAACTTAAAAGGTTTTGCACAGCAAAGGAAACTATAAACAAGACGAAAAGACAACCCTCAGAATGGGAGAAAATATTTGCAAATGAAGCAAATGACAGAGGATTAATCTCCAAAACATACAAGCAGCTCATGCAGCTCAATATCAAAAAAACAAACAACCCAATCCAAAAATGGGCAGAAGGGCTTCCCTGGTGGCACAGTGGTTGAGAATCTGCCTGCCAATGCAGGGGACACGGGTTCAAGCCCTGGTCTGGGAAGATCCCACATGCCGCGGAGCAGCTAGGCCCATGAGCCACAACTACTGAGCCTGCGCATCTGGAGCCTGTGCTCCGCAACAAGAGAAGCCGCGATAGTGAGAGGCCCGCGCACTGCGATGAAGAGTGGCTCCCGCTTGCCACAACTGGAGAAAGCCCTCGCACAGAAACAAAGACCCAACACAGCCAAAAATAAATAAAAATAAAGAATTATTCTAAAAGAAACGCTGCAAAAATGGGCAGAAGATCTAAATAGACATTTCTCCAAAGAAGATATACAGATTGCCAACAAACACATGAAAGGATGCTCAACATCACTAATCATTAGAAAAATGAAAATCAAAACTACAGTGAGGTATCACCTCACACCGGTCAGAATGGCCATCATCAGGAAATCTACAAACAATAAATTCTGGAGAGGGTGTGGAGAAAAAGGAACCCTCTTGCACTGTTGGTGGGAATGTAAATTGATACAGCCACTATGGAGAACAGTATGGAGGTTCCTTAAAAAACTAAAAATAGAATTACCATATGATCCAGCAATCCCACTACTGAGCATATACCCAGAGAAAACCATAATTCAAAAAGACACATGCACCCCAATGTTCACTGCAGCCCTATTTACAATAGGCAGGTCCCGGAAGCAACCTAAGTGTTCACTGACAGATGAATGGATAAAGAAGATGTGGCACATATATACAGTGGAATATTACTCAGTCATAAAAAGAAATGCAATTGAGTTATTTGTAGTGAGGTGGATGGACCTAGAGTCTGTCATACAGAGTGAAGTCAGAAAAAGAAAAACAAATACCATATGCTAACACATATATATGGAATCTAAAAAAAAAAAAAATGGTTCTGAAGAACCTAGGGGCAGGACAGGAATAAAGATGCAGACTTAGAGAATGGAGTTGAGGACATGGGGAGGGGGAAGGGTAGGCTGGGATAAAGTGAGAGACTGGCAGGGACATATGTACACTACCAAATGTAAAACAGATAGCTAGTGGGAAGCAGCCGCATAGCACAGGGAGATCAGCTCGGTGCTTTGTGACCACCTAGAGGGGTGGGATAGGGAGGGTGGGAGGGAGAGGCAAGATGAAGGAGATATGGGGATATATATATATATATATACGTATAGCTGATTCACTTTGTTACAAAGCAGAAACTAACACACCATTGTAAAGCAATTATACTCCAATAAAGATGTTCAAAGTAAATAAATAAATAAATAAAAGCATGAGAATGGCACGATCAGAATAATGGTCTAAAAGTCCCTCCTGCTGCAGCGTGAAGAACAGGTTAACCAGGGCCAAAAGGAGATGCGGAGACATCAGTTACGCAATCACAGCAGCTGAAGCTTGAGATGATGGTGCCTTACGTTATGGTGGGGTGTTTTTTAGAGTTTTATTCCTCAGACTGTGGCCTGAAGACCATCAGCATCACCTGGGGTGTTGAGACATGCAGCATCTTAGGCCCACCGAGACCCCACTGAGTCAAAATTGCTTTTAACAAGAGCTCCAGGTGATTTGTGCGCCCATTACAGTGGGAGGCACTAGCCTGAGATTTATTTTAGAGAAATCCATGTGGAAATATCAAGTTTGCAAGCGAATATCTGCACCTAGAGATAAACCTGCAAAAAAGTAAGAAGGGGAAGTCCGAAAGGTGGGGGAACCAGGAACGTGCGAGGACGAGAAAAGAGCAAAGGTGTTCAGGAGCCAGGCGGGGTCACCTGTGTGGAATGGCCCTGAGAGGTCAAGAAAAGGAAGCACCCCCTACGTATGACAGCAGGGTTCTTTGGCCTTGTGGTGGCAGAAGCCAGGTTGCTACAGGTTGAAGAGTGAATGACAGGTGAGGAAACGGGATTATGTGCAGACAACTTTTTGAGTGGTTTAGCTGTGCAGGACAGGGGAGGGAAGAGATGGCAAGTGGAGAGTCCAGGGAAGGTTGTTTGGTTCTCAGACAGTAGATAAGAATCACCAAAGAGCTCATGAAAGGTGCTTCTAAAAATGCAAAACGTCAACCTCAACAAGTGAAAACATCAGACAAACCCAGAGACGTTGTATAAAAGACCTGACTCTTGGACTCCCCTGGTTAAGAATCTGCCCGCCAATGTAGGGGACACGGGCTCGAGCCGTAGTCCGGGAAGATCCCACATGCCGTGGAACAACTGAGCCCATGTGCCACAACTACTGAGCCTGTGCTCTAGAGCCCGTGAGCCACAAGTACTGAGCCCGCACACCACAACTACTGAAGCCCGCACACCTAGAGCCCACGGTCCACAACAAGAGAAGCCACGGCAAGGAAGAGTAGCCCCCGCTGGCCGCAACTAGAGAAAGCCCGCACGCAGCAATGAAGACCCAACACACCCAAAAATAAATTAATTAAAAAAAAAAAAAAAAGATGTGACTCTTCAAAAAGATCTCAAGCTCATAAGAGACAAGGAAAGACTGAGAAACTGTCACAGTCTAGAGAAGACTAATGAGATGGGACACCCAAATGCAATGGGGCTCTGGACTGGATTCCAGCACAGAAAAAGTGGAGAAAAAAGGGGTGAAATCCTGTAAAGTCTGTAATCTAGCTAACAATATTGTACCAATGTTAATTTCTTAGTTTTACTAACTCTAGTATGATTTTATAAGATGTTAATATCAGGGGAAGCTGAGTAACCAGCTTATGAGAACTCTGTTAATTTTGCAACTTTGCTAGATGTCTAAAATGCTTTCCAAATAAAAACTAAAATAACTCAGGTTCTCATTCAGCAGCTTGGGCCTGGGGCTCAGGACTCGGTGTGGGTATTTGTGTTTGCTGCTATTGCTACTGTCATGGAATCTGTGTTTTAAACCACGCCACGGGTAATTCTAACCCGAGGACAAGGACCTTTCTTTGTAAAGGGTCGGATTAGGAGCAATGCTGATGGAACAACCCAGGACAGAGGAAGAAGCGGAAGAGACAAAGGATGAGTGATGAGCCCAGGCGGCCGGGAAGTCACCTGGAGGAGAGGGTGAGGGCAGAGAGGACACAATGCACAGAGTTGCTGAGGAGAACTTAAGGGAATTCTGGTCCAGGGTGGGGACGGCAGAGTGACCAGGACAGTGGAGAATGTGTGACACAAACAGGGGAGGGGCTGCCTCCAGACATGAAATGAGATGGCCAGGCTCTAGAGTGGGAGCTACAGTCTGAAACCAGAGAGCAGGCTTCCCAGGTCCCATGCGAGGAAAACTGTTGCTCCCAAATCAGTATTTTAAGCTGCAGTTGGAAACAGGGACTCAGCCAAAGAACAATCACTAAAGAGCTCTCCGCACAGAAAAGAATCAACCCCACGGCGAAAGAGTAACTGACGGCCCAGTAGTTTAAGACCGCAGGACTATGTAAAAATTTCTTTTAGAAATCTTCCTTTGGGGACTTCCCTGGCAATTCAGTGGTTAAAACTCCACACTTCAACTGCAGGGGGCACAGGTTCAATCCCTGGTCAGGGAACTAAGATCCCGCATGCTGCGCAGCCAAAAAAAAAAACAAAAAACCTTTGTTTCTCAACTTTTATCAAGTCACAGACAACATTAAACTGTCTGATCGCCACAGTTCACATCTGTCATGAACTGAATTGTGTCTCCCAGAGTTCTATGTTGAAGCTCTAACCCGCACTGTGACTGTGTTTGGAGATGAGGCCTTTATGGAGATAATGAAGGTTAAATGTGGTCGTGAGGACGGGGCCCTGATCCGACAGGACCTGCCCCCTCTTAGGAGGAGGGACACCAGAGCTCGCTGGCCCTGGGTGCACTTGCACGGAGAAAAGGCCACGTAAGAACACAGCGAGAAGACACCATCCCGAAGCACAGGAGGGGAGCCTCATCAGAAATCAACCCTGCTGGCACCTTGATCGTAGACCTCCAGCCTCCGGAACGAAGAAAATTAATTTCTGCTTAAGTCACACAGTCTGGCGTTTTGCTATGGCAGCTCGAGTGACCAAGACAACATCTTTCATTCCTGGTTCAAGCAAGAAGCTCTGTGACGGCTTAGTGATTACAGGAAACAAGAGCCTGTGGGCCTTGGGTCCAGCCCTGCTCTCCCACAAGTTCATTAACTGCCAACCCTGAGTAACTCACTGCCCATTCCTGGGTCTCAGGTCCCTCTTCTGCTCATAAGATACAGGGTTACTGAAAATTACTACCTGAAAAATGGGTGTTAAAGTGTGGACTTTCCATGCACAGGCCTGACATGCGATCCTATGCTTACTTATTCTGTAAGTGTTTCTCAGTCAGGATTCTCTGCTGCAGTATAAACAACTCTGGCTACATAAGCAGGAGGGGATTCAATGGGAGGACACCAGAGGGGCCACAGAACGGACAAGGTGGTTCAGGTTTTGAACAGAGTCGAGAACCAAGTGAGGCTGGGCAGCAGAGGGGCTCACCAGGGTCTTTGCAGGGAGCATCTGCCAATCACACTGAGCTGGGACTGCCATGGGCACAGCTGCCAACAGACCTTCCAGGCCTCTGCTTCACAGCATCACTCCCACGAAGTTCAAAGTCCAGCTGGAAGTGTCCCACTAGCCACGCCTAGGTCACATGCCACACTGCCTGTCAACCTTGCAGCCTTATGACCCTCACACGATAGGGATTCCCCAGAAAGGGAAAGAGGCAGGGGGGCTTCAGTTTTAGCCAGAAAAATCCAAGCTAATAAAAAGCATAGCACTGGTGTAATACAATCCCAGGGAGAGAGAGACAACAGCGCCAGAACCTTCCACAGATAACAGAACTGCATCCTGTTCTATATCAAACTTGCTCAGTTCCCCTGAAGAAATCTCTTGCAGTTAGTCAGTCACACCTTCCATTTCCTCCTCTAGAGATGGTGATACAGATAACGATTAGTGACTTCACTGAACCATGAAGAGAACTAATGAGCAACTTCAGAAAACAACAACTGTAACCAAACAATAGTGAAATAATGGCACCATGAAGCTTTTTAACAACTCATACTATTATAGTTAAAAACACCAGCATAGCTTCCCGCTGGGATTTGGGACACTATCTCTGCATAATTTTCTCATTTGAGGAGGTAAGGATATTAAAATGTTGGTTTAATTCAAAGCATGTTCCAGAGTATTTATTGGAAGATGTTCTGTTGCGCTTTGTTTTGTTTTATTCTCTTCTAAATAAAATGCAATCCTCTTTTACCAACCTGGAAAGCAAGGCTGTCAGCACTTTAAGTAACCAAAACAAACTAAACTAAATACTCAATTCACTAAGAACAAAGGCGAAAAAACTCTCAGTCAGCCATCTGTTTCTAAAATAATTTAATTCAAAACACAGTCCCATAACAACAGGGAAAAGGACACCACCAGCTTCAAGATAATCTTAAGTCTCCAATTACACTCGGAGCTGGAATGGCACACGACGTCCGACGTCCCGTGACTAAGCATGAGAAGGCACTTCGACCCCAGACACAGGAGCCCGAGGCCAGTAGTTTCCACACAAACACACAAGCCCAAAACCAAGTGACCAGGAGACATCACTGCCTCTCCTCCCAACAAACAGTCAGGAGCTTATGCTACAGGGTCAATTCCTTAATTCAGCTCTAAATTAAGCTTTTATTTTATATCAAAGGGAGCAGGAGGCTTAAAGGAGAGAGGGGGCCATGCCGGCTGGAAGCAGCAGCGTGGACAAAGGCTCCACGTCTGGACAATGTGGAGTGTGTTTGCATAACAAACAGTAGTGGCTCCACTTGGTTGGAGAGAATATTAGAAAAGTTGGCTGAGGAGCGTGAGAATGTTGGTGGACAATGGGGAGCCACTGGATATTTGGGGCAAAGTGCTCTTCTTATCAAAGTTACACTGCAGAGAAATCAACCTGGCAGAGCAAAGCACAAAACATCGATCTACCGCACACACAGGTACACGGGTGACGGGGCAAGGAACGAGGAGGGTATGACCAGATGGGCATGGGAAAGATGTTACAAGAGAGACTGCACAGCAGGCCGGTGATAAAATTAGCTACTGATGAGATGGATGGGGCAAGAAAAGAAGAAAAAGTCCAAGGAGATTCTGAGTCACAGATTCAACTGCCCACTACAGACAATTCCATTTGAGTATCTAACAGGCCCCTAAAAAACCCTGATCCTCCCTCTCTGTGCCAGTTAATAAGTCCTTCTCACAGTCAGCTTCTTATAGTTAACTCTCAAATCCTTTCATCCCCACCACTATTAAAGTCTGGGCCCCTACCACTGCTTGCTCATAGCCTCTGTGAGGAGATGGGCTTTCCAAGGTACTGCGGAGCACAGGACATAGAGACGTCCTGACACCCTGGACACCAACCCTGCTTCCTTGCTCACCCTGAGTCTGGTTCAAGAACCAGGAAAACCCAGAGCATCCATAAACAGTCCTCCCAATGACACAGAAGAGACTGCTTTGATAAGTGCTTCCTGAGTGGTGTGGTACACCCCAATGCAAAGGGTGGTGGCCCAGTAAGGGCTGGGCACCTCCAACATGACAATTTTCTATTCGTGCACAGCATGCCTAGAGCTGTGTGACTACTCCCTCCCATGCGCCCCAGCCCCTAGGGCTCTAGAGCCAAGGGAAATTGTGCTAAGAAATGCTGTAATTGTAGGAAATTCTCCCTGATCAGAAGTGTGCTCCTGGCCACGGAAATCAGTCGAGGCTGTGGTCTCTCCCTACCAGCCATAACCTACCCTAAACCCCTGAGCCTCTTCTAGCGCCTCCAACCCATCCAGAGTTTTCTGGCATGTAGAAACGATCAATCCATTTCTGTATATCTGAGGTTTATCTAAAGGAAGAAAAGAAATAATCCTTCCATGACATTCCAGTCTTAAGATCCTCCACGGGTTCCTAAGAGCCTTCAGAAATCCAAAGTCCTCAGCTGTGACACAAGAGCCCTCATCTTCCAGTCACTGCCTGTCCTGCTGGTATCACCTGCCCAAAATCAGCCCACACTCCCACCATTCAGCATTTTCTCTGACCACCACTCTTTTGGAAAGGCTGTTCCCTCTCCTGGAAACACCCATCCCTCCTTTCCCTAACTCCTATCACGCTCCCAGACTTCCTTCTTCCATCATCCCCAGAACCCTGTGTGTGCTTTTCTCATAAAACTTAAATGGCAACACTTGGCTTGTTCATCTCCCTCCCCTAGTAGACTATAAGCTGCTTGGAGGAAAAAACTGCATCTTTCAACCAGTCTGCCTCCCAGGTCTAGCCCAAGGCCTGACGTGTCCATTCATTCATCAATCATTCATTCATAAATCCAACAAATGTCTACTGGTCATGTAAGCTAAGTGCTGGGTGTGAAGTGTCAACCAAGACAAAAAGGCGTCCTGCTCACGGACCTCACAGTGGAGAAAGGAGACGATAATTAGAAACTGAGAAGACGGCTAAGGAAACAAGCAAGGTGCTATGGCTGAGGATGACAGGCAAAGAAGGTCAAGAAAGATGACTTTGATGAGGTCATGTCTGAGCCAAGACCTAAAGAACGAGGAGGCAGGAGAAAAAGAGTGGGAGACTGCTCCAGGCAGAGGGGATGGCACGTACAAAAGGCCTGGCGCGGGAAAGATCCGGAGAGATGTGAAAAGAGCTGCTGTAAACGGTGCACAGCCAGCAAGGGGGGCCTGGCTCAGGCGAGGCTGGTGTGGAAGGCAAGGAACCAAGTCCAGGTGGGTGGAAACGTGATTCTGGTGCCCAGCAGAGTAATGGGGGCCAAGGATACAGATTTGGTGATTACCTGCAGAAAGATGATAAGTGAAATCAAATGACTCCATCAAGAGAGAGAGAAACAAGTTTGACTGCCACACTCTCCAGTGCCACGTTCATCTAAGGGGTGGCAGGAGAACCCCGTATTCCACAGCAGTCTGAAGGGGCCACCTTTAGCAATCATACCAAATACAGCGCTGTTTACATACACTTCTACAAGCTAACTCAGTCGAGCACACAAATTATTCTCATCTTTAATTTCTTTCCATTCACTGACAGTCTGCCCCAAACCCCCTTTCCTGCCTGTTTATTGGTATGAAGAGCCTACTGATTAGCAATTACCCACAGTGTTAACTCTCTAAGTTTCTGTAATTATGACCTCTCTGGGCTTATTTGAGGGCTCCCTGGGACTTCAGGATGAGAAATAACAGGAAGTTAATGTAAATACTAATTTGCCAAGAAACTAACCAGACCAAACATGCAGATAAGCGAAAAGGCAATTTTCCAAAACTGAGGTTTCTACCAGCCTGGAGAGTTCTATATTTGTTTTTGCTATTTAAAGCGAAGTGTTTAAATGCCACCAATAAACCAATTTTGGCATTTTTAACTTTTTATTATGAAATTTTCAGACATACACAAAAGCTGAAAGAAAGACTGGAACCCATTACCCAGCATGAGTGAACACCAGTTTTCTGCTATGCTCATTTCATCTACACCACCCCCCAGCTTTTTGTTTTTAATGAAAGTAAAGCAAATCCCAGACACCATTTATTTCACTAGTAAATACTTCAGTATCACTTATAGGACTTTTAGAAATCATAACTACAGTGCGAGCTTCCCTGCTGGCGCAGTGGTTGGGAGTCCGCCTGCTGAGGCAGGGGACGCAAGTTCTAGCCCCAGTCCGGGAGGATCCCACGTGCCCTGGAGCGCCTGGGCCTGTGAGCCACGGCCGCTGGGCCTGCGCGTCCGGAGCCTGCGCAGGGCACGTGGGAAGACCGCGCACCGCAAAAAAAAAAAATCATAACTACAATCATTATCACAGCCAACAAAATTAAAAGTAATTCCTAAGATCATCTAATTATCCATTCCACACTTAGTTGTCCTTGATGGCCTTGTAATATTTTTGTACAACTGCTTTTTGCAAATCAGGATCCAAAACAGGCACACACATTTCTTTAGTAGATGTATCTCCCAAGTCTCCTTTACTCGGTAACAGTTTTCCCCTTCTTTTTTCCTTTTTTTAAGCTCTCACTGTTTACTTGCGAGAGAATAAGGCCGTTTGTCCCTGTAGACAGCCCACATTCTATATTTGGCTGACTGTATTCGCATGGTGTCATTTAACATGTTCTTCCAAACCTCGGATTTTCTATAAACTGGGTGTTACATCAAGAGGCTTCATTAGATTCAGGATCAATGTTTTTGTCAAGAATACTTTTCAGGGCTTCCCTGGTGGCACACTGGTTGAGAGTCCGCCTGCCGATGCAGGGGACACGGGTTCGTGCCCCAGTCTGGGAAGATCCCACATGCCGCGGAGCGGCTGAGCCCCGTGAGCCATGGCTGCTGAGCCTGCGCATCCGGAGACTGTGCTCCGCAACGGGAGAGGCCACAACAGTGAGAGGCCCCCCTACAGCAAAAAAAAAAAAAAAAAAAAAGAATACTTTTCAGGTGGTCCTCTGTACTTGTCAATGCATCACCACAGGAGGCGCCTAATACCTGGCTGTCCCACTTTGAGTGATACTAACGTTTATTTGGGGCTTTAGGTGGTGACAGCCTGCTCTAGTCATTATAAAGCTCCCATCATCTTCTCACCTAATGATGAAGCAGTCAAGATGATCACTGCTTAAATCCGTTATTTCATTCGGGAGGTTGGGATTTTTAACCCTGCCTTAATTAAAGATATTCCTAATGCTCAGACATACGATTACAGAAAGAATAATTATTATTTGGTATCTGAAACAATAACATATTTCTGTGTGTTTGAGAACATTTCTTAAGTCACCTAATCAGGAATTCAATACAAAGATGCTGATTTCTAGACTGTCCTTTAGAAGGATTACTTATAAATCACTGACTTCGCACAGACTAAAGGTCTATGTCTGTCTGTCTGTCTCTCTAGAGTTCAAAGTTCCAAAAAGATAGTGAATAAGGAATAAAGGAAATCTTGGCAATTACGCCAATTATGAAGGAGCAGGGGAGGAGGAAATAGAAATGGCAGAATATTTCCCAAAGCAGTACGTTTATTTCAGTCCCTTCCCAAAGGAGAGATTAATGAAGTACTAAAATAACCCTAAGACATGATGGTTCGGCTTCCCCAGTGGCACAGTTGTTAAGAATCCACCTGCCATTGCAGGGGACACGGGTTCAAGCCCTGGGCCGGGAAGATCCCACATGCCGCGGAGCAGCTAAGCCTGTGTGCCACAACTACTGAGCCTGCGCTCTAGAGCCCGTGAGCCACAACTACTGAGCCCACGAGCCACAACTACTGAAGCCCGCGCACCTAGAGCCCGTGCCCTGCAACAAGAGAAGCCGCTGCAATGAGAAGCCTGCGCAACGCAGTGAAGAGCAGCCCCCGCTCGCCACAACTACAGAAAGCCCGCGTGCAGCAACTAAGACCCGACACAGCCAAAAATAAATTAATTTAAAAAAAAAAGACATGATGGTTAAACAGTTTCAATTTCTACTTCTTCCCAAAGCTCTTAACTAGAGTTTCTAGAAAACAGCCAAAAAGAATCTGAATCTTTTTCTTCCCTATTCCATACTCATAGAGGTGTTAATAAACAGTATAATACCTGTGTGGACAGAAGCAGGAACCCTCCCCACCTCCAAAACTGGCAATGAGAGTTAATACCATCTGAAGAATCATTTAATGCCCCTGAGAAAGCCTCTATTAACAGCCAAGCCTCCCAGGGTGCCTGCATTTCCCTCCGCTATGTCACGTGCAGTTCACTGAACTTCACCAGCCTGGGGCGATCGGGAGGGGAGAGGACACGGCACCCTGTCCCCAGGTGTGACCTCCAGGGAGGATGAGAGAGCCTTATCTCCCCAAAGAGAAGAAATAAGGCAATGTTAAAAAAACGTGGCAATGACTGCCACTGAGCTGTATACTTTAAAACTATTAAAATGGTAACTGTTATGTTACGTATACTTTACCACAATAAAACAAAATGTTGCAACGGTCAACTGAGAGGTTTACAGGCTCTTGTCAACAATAACCACCACTGTGTTACAGCCGCTAGGATCTTATCCTTCTCACTTTATTGGTGAAGAAACCGAGGCTCCAGAAGATGAACTAACTTGTTCAAGGCCCACAATTAGTACGTGGTTCGGATCTGAACCTGGATCCAAAAGCCGCCTATGCCCCTTGCTGTCTCACAACACCACACTGCCTCTCTGGGGAGGTCTGTTGAACTGCACCCAAGAGTTTTCAGGGGGCATTTCTAATCATCATTCTTGAATAGCTATACACAAAAATCTTCATAATTACACAGCAAACAAGAATTCTATATATTAAAAATGGCTTCCCAATGTGAAAAGAAAACTATGCTCACTGCACCCCAATACAGCCCTATCAACTTGGGGGGCGTTCAACAATATTTAAAAGAACCACACAGGAAAAATAACATCTCAACACAAAATCCACAGGGGCATGAAGCTAGCTCCTGAGTCAGCTCTGCATCAGGACTGCATGAAGGTGCTGCCACGGAAGGACCTGTAACTGACTAAGGTTGCTCAGGTCCACGGCAACTTTCCCACTGACAGGCTTTCCTAGGCTTTGGGCTGGTAACACATTCACTCCCCTACCTGTCAGGGTAAGTTGGAGGTTGGGCTGGAAGCAGGAAAACTCAAGCAATGAATACAGAGGACCGCTACCCCCAGCAATCTAGAAATGGCTCTCCGGGGCCTCACACAGCAGATGGGCAACTACAGTGTGTCCCTCATAGCCCCTGAGTGCTCACTGTGTGCCCGGATGCTTTAATGGGTCCTTCCTGATGCTCACAAAGCCCTAGGCGGGGAAGGTACTGTTAGCATTGCCGTTTCACCAAAGGCAGGCATGGAGAGCTCTAGTTTGCCCAAAGCCTGGCAAGAGTCGGGACTAGGACCCTCCAGCACCAGTGACACACAAAACTGTGACCCTGAATTAAGAAAACAACACCCATCTGAACACATTTTAACTTAAAAGCAATAGAGCTGCCAAAAAGCACAAGAGAAGATGCTCAATGTCATTAGTCATTAGGAAAATGCAAATCAAAAGCACAGTGAGATACCAATTCATACCCACTAGGATGGCCAGGATTTAAAAAAGAAGGAAAGAAAGAAAAGTCAAAACAAGCGCTGGGGAGTATGTGGAATAACTGGACTCCTCATACGCTGCCGGTGCATCCACTGTGGTAAAGAGTTTCACACTTACACACAGAATTACCACAGGATCCAGTAATTCCACTCCGAGGTATATACTTAAAAGCACTGGAAACAGGTGTTCAAACACGAACTTGTACAGCAATGTTCACAGCAGCACTACTGACAATGGCCAACAGGTGGAAACGACCCAAATATCCATCAACGGATAAAGTGTGGTATATCCATACGACGCAATACTATTCAGCCATAAAAAAGAATTAAGTATTCATACACGCTTCAACGCAGACGAGCCTTGAAAACGTTACGCTAAGTGAAAGGCAGCCAGACACACCCACAAAAACACATATTATTATGATTCCATTTACATGAAATATCCAGAATCGGCAAACCGACGGACACAAAAGCAGATCAGCGGTTGCCGGGGCTGGAGAGAGAACAACAGAACTAGACAGTGCTGATGGTCGCCCACAATACTGCAAATGTACTTAATGACACTGAACTGCAGACTTTAAAAGGGTTAAAATGGTAATTTTAGGTAATGTGCATTTTACTACAATTTTTTTAAAAGGCAACCAATTCCAGGGCTCAAATACAAAAACATTTGTATTTGGTGCAAAGTCAACATTCTTATCCCAACTTACCTTTGGTAAGTTCTCATGATCCTGAAGCTGTCTTTCCTTTCTACCAGCGCAGTGTTTCTCAGAGTGGTCCTGCTCTCAGAATCACCTGAAGATCCTTTTAAAATATGGATTTCCAGGCCTCTCCAAGGGGGCGGGACTCAGAAATGCACAGTTTAACACGTGCCCCAGTGCCTTAGCACCACCTCTAAGACTCCCATCCCTGTCCCTCCAGCCAGTAAGCCAGTTGCTGAAGCTTCTCAAAAGGAAAGCGTTAATCACCCCCTTCCCACCTTCTGGCAGCTGCTGTCTGGGTACCACCTCTGAGCCATTAGCATCTGCTGTGTTTAGCGCTCCGCTGCACTTTCCAAGTCAAGAGCCCCGCGTCCCCCAGCAGAAGCTGACCTTGGCCCCCACTATTTGAGGTTCTTTTTCTGTTCCACTTCCGGTCCACAGAGGTGGCTATCCTGTATCTGAGGCTGATGAGACTTTCGGGTTTTCTGTGTTTGTACTGCATCTGCCAATGTTATGTATTTAAAGTACTGTCCATATTTAAAGCATGAACTCACACATGCCATCTTACCCAAAGACTGTGTTTGATTTCTGACTATCCCCACTTTAAAACCAGATTGCTAACATGTTTTCTTCTAGGCATATTAAAATCCTTCAAAACATACCCATCTTAACATAAAATTATAAAGGGTTTCTTTTAATATATGTAAGTGGCAGTTTTAAAATATATCCACAGTCTAGTTCAACAGCAAACGCGGCACAGAACACACTTAAGCTGGTTCCCCCATCTCTGAGCTCACTAACCCACCGCACTCTGCCCCTCCCCCAGTCTCTCTCCATCCTTTGCCAGCCTCTCCCCAGCCCTGTGTTCTTATCTGCCCCTCATCTTCTCCCTTTCCTCAACTGGTTTCACATAAGAATTTGAAACCAAATAATAAAGTATCTTCATTGTTACATTTACAGAGGGAGGTTTCTATTCTCTGCTTTTAAACACTGGTTACAATTTTTTCTTTAAAAAAAAAAAACTTTATTTTGCTTGTATATAAGCCTTGGATGACTTCTCTAGAGGAATCAGTGGCCTCTAAAAAGAAAAAGCCTCTTGATTACTGATGCTATTTAAATAAGGAACACAGGGCATCCTCAGTGAGAATTTTAAACCACTCTACTGTCATGATACAATCACTCCTTCTTTTGCTGGGCTATAGGGACAAAAAGTCTCTCATAGACCAAAGATACCCTAAGACAGAATTTTAACTTTAAAAAAATGAAAATAGGGCTTCCCTGGTGGCGCAGTGGTTGAGAGTCCGCCTGCCGATGCAGGGCACACGGGTTCGTGCCCCGGTCCGGGAAGATCCCACATGCCGCGGAGCGGCTGGACCGGTGAGCCATGGCCGCTGAGCCTGCGCGTCCGGAGCCTGTGCTCCGCGGCGGGAGGGGCCACAACAGTGAGAGGCCCGTGTACCGCAAAAACAAAACAAAACAAAACACAGTGTT
>NW_006793703.1:5039928-5051627 GCF_000442215.2 Lipotes vexillifer
TCCGCGGCGGGAGGGGCCACAACAGTGAGAGGCCCGCGTACCGCAAAGAAAAAAAAAAAAATGAAAATAAAGGCTTTATAGCAGTCCTGTTAGAGGCACCTGGAGGTCCCCAGTTCTTTGGAATCCCCGACCCCACCCATTGTCTGTAATCTTCACCCCACTCTGACAATGACAACAAATGCCCCTGCAGTGATCCTGGCCCAGCTAAGAACTACTGCCATGTGCTGCATCTTCACTGGGGAGGCCTGGGGAGGGTGGTAAACCCCCAAGTCACCCACAGCGGTACCCCCACTGCCAACCAGTGTAAGAAAACCACAGCACTGCATTCACCTGGAGAATTAATGAGAGCTAATATCTGTTGACTGCCTGCTATGTGCCAAGCTCTGTGCCTTGCAGGTATCATATCACTTAATCTCCCCAACACCACGTTTTATAAACGAGGAAACTGAAGCTAGAGAGGTCAGGGAACCTGCAAAGGCCAGCTGTTCCATAAGCCGTGGAACTGGGATTTGCATGCGGGCCTCCAGCCCTGTGCCTCTGATCCCTCTGGTCAGACAGTCCAGGCGGTGGTCTCCAAACTGATGGGGTGACACACTCCATTAGTAAATGTTGAACCATGTGAAAGTATAACATAATAAAAGCTAGATTAATTTTTTAAATTTTTAAACAAAACACAATCGCATGCCTGCTGTTTCTGACTGGAAGCCTGGGATCCATGCTTTAGATAATATACCTACTGGAAAATAGTTAAGTCACTGGGACTAAGAAAACCCACAGTCAAAGATACAAAAACTTTCTTGGTGGTGCAGTGGTTAAGAATCCGCCTGCCAATGCAGGGGACATGGGTTCGAGCCCAGGGCCAGGAAGATCCCACATGCCGCGGAGCAACAAAGCTCATGCGCCACAACTACTCAGCCTGCGCTCTAGAGCCCGTGAGCCACAACTACTGAGCCCGTATGCTACAATTACTGAAGCCCGCGCCCCCAGAGCCCGTGCTCTGCAACAAGAGAAGCCACCGCAATGAGATGCCCACGCACCGCAACGAAAAGCAGCCCCCCGCTCGCTGCAACTAGAAAAAGTCCGCATGCAGCAACAAACACCCAACACAGCCAAAAATAAATAAATTTATTTTTTTTAAGTTGCAGAGATTCTGAAAGTTCTCCATTTGCAATCTTAGGAGACTCTTAAACACAAATGCCTAGAGAAGCAAGGGACAGAAGAGGTCCAGGAGTGAACCTCACAAAATAAAGGGCACAGGGTCAAGGAAAGGGGACCACAGAGATTCATCCTGGGCCCAGCGCCGCAATTCAGGAAAGCAGGCTTGGTGAGGCCAGGTATTCAGACATTCCAAGAGAAGACAAATCTACATTTTGATGTGAAATCTCCCGATTTTTAAATGTTGACAATTCTTTCAACATTTAGAAAAAATAAATAAATCTCCAAGCCAATGAAACCACTTTGCCAGGCTCCAGCTCGAAGGCAGAGTACCAGGAGATGTTTGCATCAAGTTAAGAGTTCCTAAAGTTACCTAAGAATCGTCTGTGTTCCCTGCGATGAATGCAGGGGCGCCCAGGATATGGGACAGATCCCAGAACCGCCTGCAACACACCAGGCTCCTAGAGACCCATCGGTATGTCACACACATCAAGCTAACACAGCTAAGCCAGCCCCCAGCGGGGCGTGGGGACAACCTGTACAAGTTCGCAAGTGCAAGGAACAGATCTGAAGTCAACGGCCTGTGCCTAGCCATAAGCCTACTGACTGACGCCACATTTGCAGGAAGACAGCTGAGGCCATCTTATTTCAAGATCTGCACAAAACTAGTTACCCTGGCAAAACAAGCTGTAACCAAATTTGTGTATGACGTGAGTGCACATGCTAATTTACTGTTTCAGCTCTTAGACCAGGATAGGAATTACCCTGGGGAAAGGGGACACATGGGTAGCTTCTGAAGGGCAGGTGATGCTCTGTTCCTTGAGCTCAGTGTTGTTATATGCCTGTATTGTTTGTGCAAATTCGTCGGGCTCTACACTTAACAGCACTTTTCTGTGTATACATTATACTTTTAGTTACAAGTAAAGGTGTAGATAGATAAGTAGAGATAGAAATACAAACAATTTCAAAAGCTAAATTTCTATCAAGTTTGTAAAATCCTTAAAACACTTCTACCAGATCCAAACACTCACACTAAGCCGCTCACTTAAAGCCACTCAACTAAACTGTTAGAAAAAGGAAAGGCTGCCTACAGTCTTCCCTCTGTCTAGCTTTACTAGTCTTCAAGAAAAGAGAATACACTTTGTGAGCTTAAATTTGGGTTATGAGATGAATTCTCAAAAAGCTGTATGAAAACTACCTCTGGGATCGGAATTATATTTGAACGCCGTAGGGGACTAATCATTTAAAGACTATGAAAGAATAATCGCTTCCAGTTTATCTTCCTGTGCAGCATTCCCCATCCCTGGTTGCACTGAGAAGGCCTCGGCCCCCCAGCTCAGGCCCAATACTGTGCTGATGTCACTGCTGGGCGATCCGGTCCCCAACGCAGCTGCTGTGCTCCTGCCCTCCCCTGGGGCTGAAACCTCACACCCCCATCAGATAAACTCTCCTACTTTGCTGAAACTATCAGCAGCATATCACACGAGGTCCCTGCCACCTTCAACCTCACCTCAGCCCACTCCGTCGCCACAGTTACCTCCCTATCACTCCTTCATCCCCAAGGTCAGGTGTGCCTCTCCCCTCCCCCACCTACACATCTGCTCCTCCGAATAACCTGGACCCCAAACATGGCATCACAGAATGCAGGCTCCGAAGGACATTCCCTCCACCGGCTTCTTCATCTCTCCCTTTTCCTCAGATCGCCCGTCTCGCCTTCTAACATCACAGGCCTTCTCTCCCTGGAACACTGTCTCCTTAACCCTGTTGCTGCTCCGGGCACTATTTCTCTTTTTCCCTTCCCTTCCCTGGGCATTTCCTGGAATGCACAGTTGACCTCCTCTCCCCTCACTTCCTCTTTGTTAGCTCTGCACTCACGAGGCTGGCCCAGGGGACAGTTTACGTCCATCTCCGCAGTTTCTCAAGCAGCTCCCAAATGAGCAACTGCACGGGCTTAAGCTATAAACCCACTCGTTAGATGATAACACCTGCTCTCTCCACAGAACAACTGACTCCAAATAAGTACACCTTTTAACAAAGTACCAAAAACTGAACAAATCATCCCTCTGGGATCATTCAGGGACTGAGTTAATCAAATGCTAATCGGAAAACACTCCTGAAATGACAGAAATTCTATACGTCCTGATGAGCAAACTACAGGAAAAAGGAACACAATATAGATGCCTGAACAATAGCCAGGAATTTAAAAGTACTGATGAACTGAGGTTACAGAGTTACCTCTGTAAATATTGCAGGATGCCATTGCTTTTATTTATTTTTTTTTAATTTTCATTTATTTTATTTATTTATTTTTGGCTGTGTTGGGTCTTCGTTGCTGCGTGCGGGCTTTCTCTAGTTGCCTCGAGCAGGGGCTACTCTTCGTTAAGGTGCGCAGCCTTCTCATTGCGGTGGCCTCTCTTGTTGGGGAGCATGGGTTATAGGCACATGGGCTTCAGTGGTTGTGGCACACGGGCTCAGTAGTTATGGCTCGCGGGCTCAGTAGTTGTGGCTCGCGGGCTCTAGAGTGCAGGCTCAGTAGTTGTGGTGCACGGGCTTAGCTGCTCCCCAGCAATGTGGGATCTTCCCGGACAAGGGCTCAAACCCGTGTCCCCTGCACTGGCAGGCGGATTCTTAACCACTGCGCCACCAGGGAAGCCCCACTGCTTTGTTTTAACCAAACAGTCTGGCTCCAAAGCATAACTAATATGTATTGAAAGAACAGTTTCTGGAATCAGACAAACTGGGTTTGAATCTCCACTAATGCTGGGTTGATCAGTCCTGTCCTCAGTGTTTCCATCCATAAAATGCGGAAAAGAACACACGCTCCAGAGTGTCATTAGATAGACTAAGACAACGCAAGGGACCCTTAGCTGCATATCAGAATCGCCTGCGGCTCTGAACAGAATACTGATGCCTGTGTCCCAATCCCAGAGGTTCTGACTGAACTTTCTGGGTACACACTGGAATTTTGAAACTTTGCAGATGATTCTAATGTGCACAAGGTCAAGAACCAATGAACACGTGGCAAGCCATCCCGCCAAAATGCCAGGTATCAGTATGATCATTCATAATATGGCTTGGGAAAAGAAGAATTCGGGGCTCTAGGTCTAAACAAGATAAGGCACACAGGGACCTCCCTGGTGGCGCAGTGGTTAAAAATCCACCTGCCAATGCAGGTGACATGGGTTCGATCTCTGGTCTGGAAACATCCCACATGCCACGAAGCAACTAACCCTGTGCACCACAACTACCAAGCCCGCGCTCTAGAAGCCTACGAGCCACAACTACTGAAGCCCACGTGCCTAGAGCCCGTGCTCCGCAACAAGAGAAGCCACCACAATGAGAAGCCCACGCACTGCAATGAAGAGTAGCCCCCACTCGCCGCAACTAGAGAAAACCGGCGTGCAGCAACGAAGAGCCAATGCAGCCCAAAATTAATTAATTAATTAATTTTTTTTTTTTTTTTAAAGATGAAGCACATAAAAGAATCAGGCTAAGGCAAGTGAGCATTTTCATCATGAGGAAACTGAAAGGGAAGATAGGTTTGTTCTGCTCTTCTCAGCTAGTAAAATCAGAAAATTGTCGTTCTTAGGAATAAGTTAAGGACTCTATATATCAAGTGATGTTCATGAAGCTCACTCAGGGTAAAGGAGTAAGAACCGTAAGTTGCTGGTGTGAACTCCCAGGGCCTGAAGCTCTAACCAGCCACTAATATAATAATCACCTAATGGGCTACTTTAGCAAAATATTTATACTCTAGTCTAGAAATGTATGTTTCACCCACTGAAATTTGCACTCGGCATTAGAGACACTTTTTGTGTGTGTGTGTGTGGTAATTTATTTTTTTATTTTTTATTTTCTTAACATTTTCATTGGAGTATAATTGCTTTACAGTGGTGTGTTAGTTTCTGATTTATAACAAAGTGAAACAGTTATACATATGCATATATCCCCATATCCCCTCCCTCTTGCGTCTCCCTCCCTATCCCACCCCTCTAGCTGGTCACAAAGCACCGAGCTGATCTCCCTGTGCTATGCGGCTGCTTCCCACTAGCTATCTGTTTTACATTGGGTAGTGTATAGATGTCCATATATACACTACCACTCTCTCACTTTGAGAGACACTAACTCTTATCACTTCTGTCACTTTGTGATAATCTTGAGAAGATTCTTGGTTCCTCGAAGAAGAGTTCTTAAAAGGTCCTATAAGGCTTTAAAAAAAAAAGTCACCCTTCCTACATGAAACACTGCACAACCCCACCCCCGAAAAAAAAACCTCACAACAAACAAGCTGAAAAATCCATAGTGAAAAACAAAAAAAAAATGAAAGAAAACGTGAGTGAAATAAAATGAGGAAAGCCACCTTAGGAAAGAATGTAGTGCTACATTCAAAAGGGGAGGTTACGGGCTTCCCTGGTGGTGCAGTGGTTGAGAGCCCGCCTGCCGATGCAGGGGACACGGGTTTGTGCCCCGGTCCGGGAAGATCCCACATGCCGCGGAGCAGCTGGGCCCGTGAGCCATGGCCGCTGAGCCTGCACGTCCGGAGCCTGTGCTCCACAGCGGTGAGAGGCCCGCGTACCACAAAAAAAAAAAGGGGGGGGGGGAGGTTACGTGATTCACATTCCCAAAAAGAGAATCCATGGGACTTTAATTTAAAATTTTCAAGAAATAAAATCTCAAGACCTTTTCCTGTAATTTCATCTATCTTCCACACAACACAAATACACACACATGAAACAAAATAAACTAAACAAACACTTATTTCACATCTATTATGACTCATCCATTCAAAGGAGCGTTTTTTTTTTCACATTCTAAGATATCTGAAATTAGGATGCATTTGCAACCAAGGGTGTGCCATCATTTAAGTGGCAATGTTTTTTCTTCATGATTTTTCTTCCTCAGAGGTACAGAAAATAACTGGCCCATCGCACTCTTGATGGCATCCTAGCTTCAATGAAATATTATACTAGTAATGAGAAATAATATTACTATGTGCGAGGCAAGGGGCCAATAATCTAATCACAGAGATAGGATGTATGCAAAGGAAGTTAGATTAATAATAATTAAGGTTAGCTCTTAACAAGGGGCTGTATGTAATATGGATGTAATAAACAGAAACTGCTAAAAGAATATGAAGCAGAAGACATCTGTGCAATTGAACTCTGTCAGTAAAAAATAAGCACTGAACTTTGCTCTGAAGATAGAATTTAGCAAACTGGGGAAGCCTGGGCAGGTGTTGCCTCTGGGGGAACAGCATGAGTAAGATGTTAAACTCAGAACACAGAGGGCCCATCTGGGGCATAATTAACCTGGGTCAGGTGGGCAGTTCAGGCGTTCATGTAATGGGAGACAGGGTTGAAGAGGGGGTGAGACTCTTGAGGACCTGAACTGCTAGACTAAGCAGTTTGGAACTGATCGAACAAGCTGGCCTGGCATCCTTAATATCCACTCCCTGCCAAGACGCAGGCAACAGCCGAAAGAAATTCCCCGGGTGCCTGCCCTCTGGCCAAAAATGGTCTGCTTCCTCCCTACGTCTTTCAGGGAATTTCTCTGCCTCTGGGCCCCTCTATTCCCAAAGGATGCCAGAGTGGGTTTTCCACTTCCGCTTCCCCTCCAGATGTGGTCTTGGACCACCCTTCCTGGCTCACTGAAGCTTCTGCCTCTCCAGGAAGGGATTTGGACCATGCAGAGCTCCTCAATTTTGGCGAAAAGATGGCCTTAAGCAAGAACCAGGGACTTGCCTGGTAGCCCAGTGGGTAAGACTCGGCACTCCCAATGCAGGGGGCCTGGGCTCGATCCCTGGTCAGAGAACTAGATCCCGCGTGCCACAAGTAAGACCTGGCACAACCAAAATAAATAAACAAAAATAAATAATAAATAAATAAATCATAAACAAACTTTCAAGTTCCAGCAGAGGAACTTTGGCGGAAAAGAAAAGCAAGAACCACAGGAAGATTTGTGTAGTGCAGAAGAAACTGAGCAGTGTTAGGATCAGGAGATGGGGGACTAAGGTGGGGAAAAGGAGAAGCCGCAGATGGAAGGCAGATCCAGCAACAGCGCGAGAACAGGGAGACAACAAAGCCTTGGAGCATTCGAGCTGTGATGCCCAAGAGGCTGATGACGCCACAGGAAAGACCCCCAAACAGGTCAGCCAGGACTCATTAAGTCACCACCCACGCCACGCTCCTCTGAAGCGCCCTCGGGTGGCTCCTCCATCCCTTCATACAGACACTGACAGGCCCCCACCATGTGCCAGAGACAGCACCAGACTCCTGGGATCTGGAGACACTGTCCCTGTCCCCAAATTGCTCCTAGTCTGAGAGTAAAAACAAAATTAAAAATAAGTCGCTGTAAGAGTTTCAGTGTGAGAGGATGAGAAGTTCTGGAAGTAGACAGTGGCAATGGCTGCACAACAATGGGAGCACTTAATACCCTGAAAAACTGTACCCTTAACCATGGTTAAAGAGTAAATCTTATGCATTGTTACCACGGTAACCAATCAATCACTGTAATACACGGTGGGAACAGTCAAACAGAGACAATGAACACAGCTGTGGCACAAAGAAGGGTCAGGAAAGAGGTGCTTAACAAAGGAAAGACAGCTGGGGCTGGACCCTGAAGGCTGAGCAGAGGGGATGTTCCAGAAAAGAGCCTGTGTTCCTCCAGCTCCCATCCTTCCACCCCCAAATCATACCCTCAGTCCCCCAGGATCACATCCCCAGTGTGGCCAAGATTCCCACTGCCAAACACCCTCTGACTCCTGGGCTCTGGATCTGGAAAGGTATGCAGCACAGGGTAGTGACCCCTGTATGGGTGAACACCTGTTCATGACGAGATGAAATAGAAGATAACCAACAACACGGCTGGGAAGAAACAATAGTCCTGGCCAGGTATTCTCCTTCTGGAAAATTGCTGAACTACACAAACTATAAATCTGTTTCTAAAATCCCCAAACAGAGGGCACATTTTGGAATAGTTTTTCTGGAAACCATTCTGGTTTACACACACACACACACACACACACACACACACACACACACACGGCTTTTCCTTTTTGACCCAGTTATTCTCCTTTTATAAACCCATCCTAAAGGAAATAACCAGAAGCTCAAAGATCTATGTACAAGAAGTCCATCAGAGCATTGTATAAAATGGCAAAGGATGAGTTACCAATATAGACACCAAACCAAGAATGGCTTGAAAAATTCTGCTCTGCAAAGGACTACTATGCATCCATCAAGAAATATTTTAAGGAATATGTAATAGCATAGAAAATGTGTATAAGAAAATGAAAATTGCAATATGGAAAATTATACAGATAGTATGATCCCATTTTATGAAAAAGTCTATTATATATACCTGTATGCACATTTTTTAAAAGATGAGAAAGACGCATATCAAACTGTTCATGAAATACTATAGTTATTGTTAGATAGTAGAAATAAAGGTGTTTATTTTCTTCTAAATATATTTCCATATTTTCCAAAGAATATATAAATGGGTATTATTTATAATCAGAGATAAATAAACTTTTCTTACCCCAAGACAGAAGGAGTCAACGATATGCAGGAAACTTGGACATTGACAGTATTAAATTTAAAATGACATTTGGGCTTCCCTGGTGGCACAGTGGTTGAGAGTCCGCCAGCCGATGCAGGGGACACGGGTTCGTGCCCTGGTCCGGGAAGATCCCACATGCCGCAGAGTGGCTGGGCCCGTGAGCCATGGCCGCTGAGCCTGCACATCCGGAGCCTGTGCTCCGCAACGGGAGAGGCCAAGCAGTGAGAGGCCAGCGTGCCACAAAAAAATTTAAAAATAATAATAATAATAAAAAATGACATTTAACATCCACAGGGGTTTCAAGTTCAAGGACTAGGTCTGGGACAAAGACGCAGTTTTGAGGCTCAAATGTACAGAGGTGACTCCTAGGGCCAAGATACTGATTAAAATCTTTAAGAAAGAAAAGAGGGTGTGAAAAGAGTTCTGATTTAGGATTCAGGAGGAGGGAGCGGCAGTGAAAGATAAAAGAAAGTCTAGCTTTAAGAAGTGGCTGATGAATCCAGGGTACTGCGTTCACTGAGTCATTATTCTGGTTCACTCAATCGCTCATACAATCACGTATCCATGCAATCATTCATTGACAGGATCATTCTTTTCTTCAATCACCCATTTAAGTAGTCAACAAACTTGCACTGAGGGCCAGGCATGGTGCTAGGCAGTGAGGACACAAAGACAAAAACTGCACCATTTTTCTACCCTCAAGAAGCTTCCAATCTAATTAGAAACAAATACTGCTCAGAGTGCTCAGTGCCATCATAGAGGTGCATGTGGACCAATGGCATCTAAACCATTCTGGGATTTCTGGAAGGCTTCCTGAAGGAGGTGATATCTGGGCTGAGATTTTTGAGGAGGGAGAAAAATCGGGCAAATGAGGAAGAGAAAAAGCATTCTAGCAGAAGGAACAGCATAGGAACAGCATGTGCAAAGGCACTGAGACATAAAGAACTCAGTGTAGTTCCGCTTAGGGGAATGACCATACGGCCAGAGCAGTGTGGTGGAGAGGCAAGAAAGGGGGGAAAGTCTGCTCCACTATTATAGGCAGATCGAGAATAATGAAGATTGAACAAACCAAGGACACTGCCATCTGTGGCATCACACTGCCCTTCTGATCAAATGAACTTAGTGAACACGCTGACTAGGAACAGAGCCAAGAGGCCCATGAACGAAAACACAAGCAGAAACCCAAAGTCAACTGATAAATCTCAGCCAACTACGTTGTTAACGCGTGTAACTCTGGACCCCATTCACAGCCCATATCACTCACTGCCCTGACCTTATCTCTGCTGTCCCTCTATTTTCTCTCTCTCTTCCACCCTCTACTATTCAGCCTTCCTTCCCCAGCGCATTTTATCTCCAAGCACCCAGGCACTCTGCTAAAGGCATGGACTCCTGAGTTTGTCTATGAAATTAAACATTTCCATGTATCTATCCATAGGTGTATTGATGTATGTACTGCTATTAACCTGTATACTTGTACACATGAGGATTCTTTATGTACTCACGTGTCTTTGTGTATGTTGTATTTGTGAAAATGTCTGTTAATTCATATTTCTGTCTTTCCTCATCTCTGCCTGAATGTCTTCCTCTGGGTGTACGTACACGCATGTTTCCCTGTGAGTACGTGTGTGTATACAGGTGAAAAGATGTGCCGAGCATGAGTGGGCATGTGACGCACACGCAGGCCACAGGAGTGGGCATCTGCAGCTTCAGCCTGCGTGGCACCCACTCCCCCAGTCTTGCTTTGGGGAACATTCCCTCCACCATGATCGAGGTACCACTGTCACCCAAGATGCCCATTTCCTCATGGTCAAGGGATGGGCACCTAACCCAAGCCCCAGGCTCTCCCGCCAGAATTGGCATCTTGAAAAGAATAATAATAAAGGCTGAAATTCATCCTGTTGGCTGTGCCCTAAAGGAACAGTCTCCGACTTCTACAGCCTGGATCCTGAAGGTGGGGGTCCTGGGGCATCTTGTCAGGGCCACAGAAGTAGAAATTGACACACATATGAACATTTACATAACTTCCCAGCTGTAAAGTTCTGTGATTCAGGAACTATTTTACAACCTGTCACACACTTCATATGACAACGGCTTTGCCTGGGATTATTTTTAAAACTGTGTTTCTCCCTCCCCCGTTCAGTTTCTTGCTGCCTTACTCTCCCACCAGCTATTCTTCCTCTCCCAGCTCCAGGGAGGATCGGCTTCTGCCTAGTCACCCTTAACTAATGTGGACGGCAGACACTTCTGGATCACTCAGCAACAATCCAATATGACCCAAACAATGTGGCAGAGCTCAGAAACTGTTCCTGTTCAGGTTGGCACATAAGTTACACTATTAGAGAAGTACACATTTGTTTTTGCACTGTGGCCAAAAGTTCTAACCCATAATTTTTTAACCAAACAACCTTAGTAGTATTATAAAAACCTGGTGTATATTAATGTATTCCCTCTTGGCAATTAGCCAACAATCAAAACTAAAAGACTACCGGAAATCATGACCATAAACAACTAGAAAAAGTACCACTGATCCATCCATTCACTCACTCATTTACTAGTGCTGGGCACTGTGGAATACAGGTGACTCTAATAGGGACCCCACCATAGGAAAAGGGAATGAAGGTGTGTGGCCGAGAGGCCCAAACTGCACAGGGCAAAGAGTCTTTGTATTTATTTCCCATAAAAAGCCTGCAATTATAACCCAGATTTTATAAATGCAGAAAATGTAATCATTGTTATGATCATTTTTACCGCTGACATTGGTTATCAATTATTTCAGCATGAAATATGTCTTGAACGTTTGGTTACAAAATAAGATTTATTTAAATTTATGTTAAATTAGAAACATTTTTCTCTTGATTAGATGATCCATTAACAAATCGCTTTATAAAATTATGTAAATGTTACTATCAGAGTTATAAGTTAGTAAATTCCAAAGAGCTAAACTGCAGGGTCAAAGTGATGATCACAGAGCAACTGTGTAGGGA
>NW_006793703.1:5051649-5059240 GCF_000442215.2 Lipotes vexillifer
ACTGTGTCTCTGAGCTAGACATGATCTCTCTTCAAACACTCAAGGACTAATAATTTTCAGCTCCAAATGTCATGGCTGTGTTGTATCAGGTCAGTGCTCAGGACTAGAGGACAAAGATAGAAAAGACTGCCAGTTTCCTGACATGGATAAAATCTGGTCTGGTCAGAAGCTTCAAAAGTTAATCCAAGATAAGGGTGAATCAAAGCAGGAATTAGAGTGATGTCCCAGGCTCAACTGCTCAAAGGCTGACCAACTGAGGGGGGCTATCAGGGTCCAGGAGAAACAGAATTAACCCCTGGAACTCTGTGGCATGGGAGATAGTACAGATGATGTGCCAGAAAATACACACTAAAATGTTTCCAATCCCAGCAGAAGGCTGAACCTCCCAGACACCCAGGCTGGAGCCCAGGCAGCAGTGGCAGGCACCTCACGGGAGTTTATCTAGAGCCCTCCTGGAGGTAGAGCTGTTTCTCCCATATGGAATGTGCTTTTCTCAAGCAATGCTTTCTAAGGCACGTAGAACTAAGAAGACAGGTGGAGGTGCCTTCCGGACTTTCCAAAGTGATCAAACTATTAGGAAGATATACTCCTATGAATCAGTCAAAGTCTCCAGGAACATAATTGGTCGGAGTGCTGGGAAATTGCAAGAACACTACAGACCCCACACAACAAGGGCAATTAAAGGGAACGGATGGACACAAAACGCAGCCTCTCCCTCAGTGCCTTCACAACCAGACGGGCCCCATGCAGGCCATCAGCGCGACCTGAAGAGCAGAAGCCATCTCCCCCTCCCTGCGACCTGGGTGACAGCCAATGCCCACACCCCCCAGCCCATCAAAAAGAGCAGAGTCTCTTCTGGGGGCACAGCAGGTGGCTGAAATCCAATTCTAAGTTGTCCTAAAAGCTGTCTCAAGACTTGAAGTTTGGCACTTGAAGGGTACTTTAAATAGGCACCCAGTCAGAGGGCAAGAAACATCTATAGGATCAATGCAGGGGGATTTTTTTCAAATCACTGCTGGAAATGCTGCTTTTTGAGAGCCACCAGGGAAATCTTGTAAGACTGAAGCAATCACAGCAGCAGCTGGATAGAAAATAGATCTATTAAATCAACTATACATCAAGATAAAATTAAAATTAAAAAAAAATAGATCTATTATACTCTTATGGGCTGAAAGAGCCACTATGGAACCAGTCCCAAGATGTAGCTTCTCTACCTGACAACCCTGCTGCAGAAATCCCCACAGGACTCAGGGAGGATGCTGCTGTACACAAATGACCCTCGCCTCCGTGGGCCCTCGACCATTCACCATCACTTTACAGCTTCCTGCTCTACTCCTTCTGCTATGGTCCACTGACCCTACAGTTATAAACCACTCCTTGCGCAAAGCTCAACCTGCTCCTGCCCCATCACACTGAAGTGATGACCACCCTACTGTCAAAAAGAAATGAGGCGACCAGACATTAAGTTCCTCAGGGGCATCATCCCCCCACCCCTCACCTGCACCCACCCACACCCGCACCCATCACTCCCTGTGTCCCATCTGTCTCAGTGGAAGAGGCACCATTCTTCCTGTCCAAGAATGCTCCGGAGTTTGAATCCCTCCTGTCCCAGTTACTAGCTGTGTGACCTAAGGCGAGTTACTCCACCTCCTTGTATAGCAGTTTCCTCATCTGTAAAATGGAGTTAATAATTGTAGCTGATAGAGTTGTTGCCAGGATGAAAGAAGTTAATACAATTAATACATGTCGAGTGGCTAGAAGAATGCCTGGCATGTGGTAAGTGCACATTAAATGTTGGTTAGCTATTATAATTCCTATTGCTTTTATCATTTATTTCTGTCTCTTCTGAGAACTTGCCCTGGTAATTGTACCTTTTTCCCCATTATCTTCAACCAATTTGTGCTTGTGGTCGATAATCTCCAAAGATGACCAACCATCAATTCATAAGCACATGCTATTCCATCCACCAATGGGTAGATCCTAGTCCCTCCCGCCTCTTGAATCTGGGCTGGCCGGTGACTTGCTCTGACCAAGAGAATGCAGCAGGGGAACTTTCAAGCCCCAGATCTTAAATGAACTGGCAGCTTCTGCTTCATCCCTCTTGGAAGCCAAATATGACAACCTACTACCCTGAGACCACTTCTCTTTGAGAAAGCCCAAGACAGTCACACGGGGAGAGAGAGGGAGGGTATGTGGAAGAGCATGAAGATAGTAGACATGTGAGGGAAACCCTCGTGGACCTTCCAGCCCAGTCCCAGTACCAACCACACTCAGCCAAGTCAGGGACCTCAGGCCAGGCTACATGGAGCAGAAGAATCACCCATCTGAGCCCTGTCCAAATTCCTGACCCACAGAACCACTAGAAATAAAATACCATTATTGTTTTAAGCCATTCAATCTTGATGCGATTTGTTATGCAGTAACAGATAACTGAAACAATGTTCCCCTCCAGCACTAAAAGAATGCTCCATCGTACATCCCATCTTAAAACAAAATATCCCACACAGTTCTTCCATCCTACATTTACTACCAGTTACTGACTTCTTTATATCACCACTGCAGTCCTCTATTATAACACTTAGCATATACTGTTGGACAGTTATTTATGTATAGGACTATCTCTCCTACTGGACTGAGTTCCTTCAGGGCCATGACTGACTGCCATGTTTATCTTAGTATCCCCACATCCAGCATCGCACTCAGCAAGTGGTGGTGAGTGCTCAAAAAGTGTTAGCTGAATAATGAATGCATGTGTGAATGAATGGGACCTCCATACATCAGGTCTACCTGCAGACATGCATTCTGGCACTGGAAACCCAAGACAAATATGGAAGAAAACACAGGATCCAAGAAAGCAAAACTTCAAGAACCGGATTCAAAAGGTGCAGGAAAGAGATAAAGGGAAAGATCAGCATGGTGAAGCCAGAAGCCACAAACTGAAAGCCACTGAGATTTGAGGGTTGTTTCTGCAGCACAACTAGCTTTTCGTAAGTGATAGAATACATACTCTACAATTATATGTTATTTTGTTCTCAGGAGGAGCTGAACCCTGAATTGGAAGAGGGAGAAGAGAAACTTGAAGGCTGCCAATGGTCAAAGTCTATATACACTGTGATTAAAAAAAAAAAAAAAAAAAAAAAAAAAAAAAAAAAAACAGTTTGGAACAGTTTGCCTAAGATTTCTGGAAATTATTTAGGTTACACTTTAACACCAGATCCAGTTAAGAATTCAAGGTGTTAAGATGCTGTGTTTTATGAAGAAGTAAAAAGGCTCAAGGGGCATATAAAACAACGGAAGTAGGACAGCTTGGCGCACTGGCTGGGATTCAAACAATGTATTTATTTTAAGGTATCGACTTCCTCGCACCAAAATTTCAAAGTTAATGAGAAATTGATTTTTAATCCGGTAGTATACACCAGTTTATTAATAAAGAGGATATGTCACAACCACACACTCTGCTGTCAGAAACAAGCTACAGAAAAATAGTACAGTTGAAACAAAGTAGAAATATTATCAAAACCACAAGGATATGATCCAGGACATGATAAGAGAGGAAATGCAGTAAGATAATGTCACTTGGAATTAGGAAAATGATTACCCTCTTGTGCTGCAGGATACGGAATATGGGCTCATAATATGAATTTTAACGTTCTGAAATTTTCTATTTTTGAAATTTTTAATTTTTAACCTGAAGTAAAACAAAGTGGCACCTTCACATAATACGCTAACTTTCAAAAGCCTGCTTGCTTCATTTCTCTTAACCAATATTTGGTGAGTACCTTCTTCTATGCGCCTTGGGTGTGCCTTCACAGCCAAGACTTCTGACACACGCAGGGGGCTGGCGAGGGGCCACAGGCGGCTCTGACTGAAGCTCTGGATCCACAGAGCTCACTCTACCAAGCGAGCAAAGCCTGTGAGTGGGCATTTCAATGGCAGAATTCATGGAGTCATTCTCTAACATAGACCCAGAGTGAAGGAAACTCCCAGGGTGAGGACTCCTCCCACTAACTGTGTGACCTGAAGCAAGTTTGTGAACCTCTCTAACCTCTATTTTCCTCATCTGTAAAATGGGGATAACAATAGTGCCTACCTCATGGAGTTGCTGTATGGATTAAACATGATACATTGTGCCTAGCACAATGTTTGGCACACGGCTAGCGCTCTGTAATTGTTGGGTATTATTATCCCCAGGTCAGCCCTGAGAATTCTGCAAGGGAAACCAGAGAAAGGAACGCAAAGGGGACCTCAATCAAAGGCCTGAGTGCCTACTAACAAGCAAGGAAATGCAAAAGAGATTTCTGGGGGGTTTTTGGTTTTCTGTTTGTTTGTTTTTCGGTACGCGGCCTCTCACTGTTGTGGCCTCTCCCGTTGCAGAGCACAGGCTCTGGACGCGCAGGCTCAGCGGCCATGGCTCACGGGCCCAGCCGCTCCGCGGCATGTGGGATCTTCCCGGACCGGGGCACGAACCCGTGTCCCCTGCATCGGCAGGCGGACTCTCAACCACTGCGCCACCAGGGAAGCCCCAAAAGAGATTTTTTAAAGTAGATATTTTTTACCTGTGAGTTTGGCAAAGATAATACAGATTGGTAACAGCCTATATTATGGAAAGGGAGAAGCAAAACTGGCACTCAGATTCATTGCTACAGAGAATGTTGATTGCTTCAATCTTTCTAGAGAGCAATTTGGCAATATATACCAAAATTTAATACATGAATACCGCTTAGTCCAACAGTTCTATTTGCAGGAATTTATGTTAAGGAAATAATTGGAAAAGTGTGCCAAGATAGATGTACAGGGCTTCCCTGGTGGCGCAGTGGTTGAGAGTCCGCCTGCCGATGCAGGGGACACGGGTTCATGCCCCGGTCCGGGAAGATCCCACATGCCGCGGAGCAGCTGGGCCCGTGAGCCATGGCCGCTGAGCCTGCACATCCGGAGCCTGTGCTCTGCAATGTGAGAGGCCAAAACAGTGAGAGGCCCGCGTACAGCAAAAAAAAAAAAAAAAAAAAGTTAGATGTACAAAGATGCCCATAGCAGTGGGGTTTTTTTGGTTTGTTTTTTTTAATTTAATTAATTAATTTATTTATCTATTTTTGGCTGCGCTGGGTCTTCGTTGCTGCGCGCGGACTTCTCATTGCGGTGGCTTCTCTTATTGCGGAGCACGGGCTCTAGGTGCACGGGCTTCAATAGTTGTGGCTCGCGGGCTCTACAGCGCAGGCTCCGTAGTTGTGGCGCACGGGCTTAGTTGCTCCGCAGCACGTGGGATCTTCCCGGACCAGGGCTCGAACCTGTGTCCCCTGCATTGGCAGGCGGATTCTTAACCACCACGCCACCAGGGAAGCCCAGCAGTGTCTTTTTATCACAGCACAAGTTGAAAGCAATATAATTATCCATCAACAGAGAACCAGGTAAATAAAGTACAGAACATCCACAACACTGAGTAAAATCATGATGTGGATCTATATTTCCTGACAAGGGAAAGGCTCTATGATAAAGTGTGAAGTGACAAAAAGCGAGTCAGCAAACAACACGTAGAAGACGGCACTGTTCCTTCACGTGTATGTGTGTGTGCTTATACGTGTGAAAAAAAAGTCTGAAAGGAGAAACACCAAAATGTCATAGTGGTTATATCTGAGTGGAGGGATCTGGGGTGATTTTCACTTTCTAACTCACATCTTTTTGTACCATCGGAATTCATTAAATGTGCAACAAATCCGACGTGTTAAGCCTCGTCACGTCACTCCTCTCATTCTAATTCCCACCTTACCTGGGGTGACGACCAGTCCCGTGACACCTATGATACTCCCACCCAGCACCCACTTCCTCCCACTCCCCTCCCCGACAGTATCTGCTTTGGGCGCACTGGCCTCCTTCCCATCCCCCCACACGGGCACACTCCCACCTCTGCGCTGGCTGCTTCATCTGCAGGGAACACCGCCCCCCAAAGACCTGCCTGGCTCACCCTCTGGCCTCCTTCAAATCTTAAGAGTAAGTGTTACCATTATGGCTTGAACCATATCCCCCCACACACACACCAAATTCATAGGTTGACATCCTAACCCCGAATACCCCAGAATGTGACCTTATTTGGAAATAAGGTCACTGCAGATGTAGGTAGCTAAGATGAGGTCACACCGGTGTAGAGTGGGCCTCTAATCCAATGACTGTCCTTATAAAAAGGGGAAATTTGAACACCAACATGCACACAGGGAGAACCCCACGTGAAGACTGGAGTTTCGCTGCCACAAGCCAAGGCCTGCCAGAATCCAGGAGCGAGGCCTGGACAGACCCTCCCCACCACTGCCCTTCAGAGGGAGCTCGACCCTGCAGACCTTGACCTGGGACGTCTAGCGGCCAGAATGCTGCCGCAATAAACTTCTGGTGTTTAAGTCGCGGGTTTGTGGCCCTTCATTATGGAGGCCCCAGCAGCTAATACAGTCACCCTCTTCACGTAGCCTCCCTCACCACCCAGATTCACACTTCAGCCCCTCACTCCCAAGCCCTTTACTCCTCCATTTCTTCACAGCATTTATCACCTAAAGGTAATTACATCATCATGTAATTACCTTTGTTCACTGATGCATCCCCAGGGCCCAGCACAGTCTCGGCCCAGAGTAGGCTGCTCCAGAAAGATTTGCTGCACAGGTAAACAAACAACTCAGAACCAAACAGATCAAGTCTGGCCTGGCGGAGCTGACTGTCTAGCAGAGGGAGATGGAGAATAAACAGACCCGTGTAAGATGGTGATAAGCGCCGTGGAGACAAATCAGGGTCAGGTGCAAGGAATTATGGAGGGGCTGCTGTTTCTTGAAAATAGAGTTAGAGAA
Source organism: Lipotes vexillifer (assembly GCF_000442215.2). NCBI lineage: Eukaryota > Metazoa > Chordata > Mammalia > Artiodactyla > Lipotidae > Lipotes > Lipotes vexillifer. The sequence continues at coordinate 5,058,474 of NW_006793703.1, forward strand.
GGCCTCTCTGATGATGTGAGACTTGAGCAGAGACCTGAAGGAAGGGGTGCAGTAAACCATGGAGATCGTATCTGAGATAAGAATGTTCTAGGCAGAGGGAACAGTAAGTACACATTAGTGGAAGGAACACATACCATTTTTACAATCAGAAAAAAAAATAAAACTATTGTAAGTCTGAAAATGCATCCAAATATTTAAAAGCCCAATTCCAAGGCCAAGGAAGAAAAAGAATTTATAAATTCTTAAGACTCTATTCAGGCCCAGGATGAAAACTCCAGCCCCTCCCTAGAGTCCCCTTCCCCAGCCCCATCCCCATCTCATCCTCCATCAAATGGCTTTCTCAACAATACAGGTGAGGTGAGGTGAGAGGTGAGGTAAGAAGTGATGTATGAGGGATAGGTAAGGTGAGGTGAGAGATAAAGCATAAGGTGAAAGGTGAGGTGAGAGATAAAGTGTAAGGTGAAAGGTGAGGTTAGAAGTGAGGGATGAGGGATGAGGTGATGTGAGGTGAAGTGGTCCTGAGGCTGAGAGGCCTGGAGATCCCTGATGGTGCCACAGAGCCAAGTGCAGGAAATGTGACTGCTGTCCTAGCCACCAGCTGCCGACTTGCCCCCATCAGATCTGGCCTCTGATGGCCTGCAGAGGCCTTTCCATCCCAGCCTGTCAGCTGCCTCAGCGGGCATGTTCCCACATCGAGCACCTGTCCTGTGTTCCTGCCCTGCCCCCAGGCCACGGCGGCTCCCAGCTCTGACGAATATTCATTCCTG
>NW_006793703.1:5059250-5068578 GCF_000442215.2 Lipotes vexillifer
CTACCCAACCAGCTAGTTCCTACTCTGCCTCACTTTGGTTTTTTAATAACTGTAGTTTTAAAAAACCCACATAAGGGACTTCCCTGGTGGCACAGTGGTTGGGAGTCTGCCTGCCTACGCAGAGGACACGGGTTCAAACCCTGGTCCGGGCAGATCCCACATGCCGCGGAGCAACTAAGCCCATGCACCACAACTCCTGAGCCTGCACTCTAGGGCCCTTGAGCCACAACTACTGAAGCCCGCGCGCCTAGAGCCCATGCTCCGCAACAAAAGAAGCCACCGCAATGAGAAGCCCGCGCACCGCAACGAAGAGTAGCCCCCGCTCACCGCAACTAGAGAAAGCCCACGCACAGCAACGAAGACCCAACGCAGCCAAAATATAAATAAATAAATGTTTTTTAAAAATAAAATAAAACCCCTATAAAATTTACTGTCTTAACCATTTTTAAGTGTTCAGTGGCGTTAAGTCCATTTACATTGTCGTGCCACCAATCCCCAGAACTTTCTTCATCTTGCAGAACTGAAACTCCGCTCCCATTGAACACTAACTCCCCTTCCCTCCTCCCCTCAGCCCCTGGCAGGCACCACTCTACTTTCTGTCTCTGTGATTCTGACAACTCTAGACACCACATAACTGGAGTCATACAGTTTTTGTCTTTTTGTGACTGTCTTACTTCACCTAGCATTAATGTCAAGGCTCATCCATGCTGCAGCCTATACGAGAACTTCCTTCTTTTGTAAGAAGGAATAATAACTCCCTTGTATGGACGGACCACATTTTGTTCATGTCTGTTGATGGGCACTTGAATTGCTTCCACGTTCACCTCACTTTTGACACCCGTTTGCTTCAGCTGCCTCCAGGTGCTTCTGTAATCCTCAGCTGTCACCACCAAGATCACTGCAGGGCAATGCAGGGCTGGCCGAAAGGCCTCCCAACACGCCCAGGCCGAGGGGAAACAGCAGCAGGAGCAGCTCTCTAAGCAACGTGTCCCACCAGACGCCAGCCCAGTTTGGAACCCGCGGCTGCCCCTTCCCTCAGTTTTCCCAACCAACTTGAAACCTGAATGTTTACGAGCTAAAGACTCCCCACTAACAGGCAACAACCAAAAGTCTTGGAAATGCACCCAACCTCAAGGAGACACTAACTGGGCCAGAGCTTTTCAAACCTTAGTGTGCAGACAACTCACCAAGGCAGGCCCTTAAAAAGTAGATTCAGCAGATCCGGGCGGGACCTGGGTGCGTGCCTTCCTAATGCGCTCCTGAGGCTGCTGCACGCAGCACACGCAGGAGCAAAGGCCTAGCCACCTCCCCTCCCCTCCCCCACCCCATCCACACCTGTCTCCTGGGCTCAGTGCAAGTTCTCCTAGAAGCTGGCTGTGGAAGACTGTGTGTGTCTGTGTGTCTGTATGTGTGTCTGTGTGTCTGTGTGTGTGTGTTCCCCCTTTGAAGGCTCCCCAGCAGGATTTCCCCAGCGTTTACAGCAGCCCTTCAGGCTGTCTGGCTCCAAAGTTAATCCCAGCACCCAAAACCACGGTAATGAAGGGTTCCTTCCACAGGCCCCAACACGAGAACAAAGAAAGGAGCGGGGAGAGTTTCCCATTGGCTCCACAGGGCCGCGAACACCTGCCCGTCACCACGAGCAGGAGGCCCCCAAGCCCCGACCTCCCGCTGAGCCGTGCCACCCACCGCCCAGGATGGCTGTCACCCCCTCACGTTCTGCCCGGGCTCTGGGCCACCAGGGCCGCAGGGAAGGCAAGCAGAGCGCGCCTGCGGGGCCTGCTGCCGAGACAGGCCTCGCAATTGCAGCCGGGCGGGGCGCCGCCCGGCGATTCGTCCACTCACCTCCTCTCCGTCTCCTCCGGAGACCAGTGGTATTTCCTCACGCGCCCAAGCCCCTCTCACACCTGCCTTCTTCTCAGAAGAGGGCCTCGTCCACCATCCCCACGAACGGGGGCGGGGCGCCAGTCACCAGCCCCTCAGCCCATCTCTGCCCCCAGGTCTAGCCTCCTCCTGGTCTCCTCCAGCCTAAAGCGAGTCCCTCCAGGGCTCCCCTGGTGGCGCAGTGGTTGAGAGGCCGCCTGCCGATGCAGGGGACACGGGTTCGAGCCCTGGTCTGGGAAGATCCCACATGCCGCGGAGCAACTAAGCCCGTGCGCCACAGCTGCTGAGCCTGCGCTCTAGAGCCTGCGGGCGCCAGTCACCAGCCCCTCAGCCCATCTCTGCCCCCAGGTCTAGCCTCCTCCTGGTCTCCTCCAGCCTAAAGCGAGTCCCTCCAGGGCTCCCCTGGTGGCGCAGTGGTTGAGAGGCCGCCTGCCGATGCAGGGGACACGGGTTCGAGCCCTGGTCCGGGAAGATCCCACATGCCGCGGAGCAACTAAGCCCGTGCGCCACAGCTGCTGAGCCTGCGCTCTAGAGCCTGCGAGCCACAGCTACTGAAGCCTGCAAGCCACAACTACTGAGCATGCGCTCTAGAGCCCGTGAGCCACAACCACTGAACCCGCGCTCCGCAACGAGAGGCCCCCACAACGAGAAGCCCGCGCACCACAACGAAGAGTAGCCCCCTCTCGCCACTAGAGAAAGCCCGCGCGCAGCAACGAAGACCCAATGCAGCCAAAAATACATAAAACAAATGAATTTATTTTAAAAGTAAATAAATAACGTGAATCCCTCCACTCTTCCCTGGGTCTCATAGCCTCCAAACCCCTGGGAGCCTTTGCTCCGGCGCTCACTGCCGCCCCTTCCAGCCACATGTCTCCTCCTCCAGCTATTCCTCCCCTTCCTCACCGGCCCCAGGGACCCCTACTTGCCGCTCCCCCTTCACCCTCCCTTACATCCTGCCTTATTTCACCCCCGTGAACAGACACAGCACCCCCCCAAAGCAGGACTCGGCCCTCCGGCAGTTGCCGGCCGGCTACCACGAAGCACAAACTGCAGTTGAAAAGCAGCCTCTCTGCGGCCTGAGGAGGGCAAGTCTCGGGCTTCAAATCCTTTCACTTCCCCCTCTTGTTGGCCCTTTTCAGCACCAACGTTCTGAATACTCTGCACCCGCCGCGTCCTAGTCCCCGCTCCCGCCCGCATGTCCTACACCCCTCTTTTCCCACTGGTTCCCCTCCTTCCTCATCCAGCCCAGACTCCACACGGCGGCATCCCCACCACACATCCCTCCACTGGCCTCGGCCCTTCACCGCGTCTGCCCAAGATTCCCAGCCCTGACTCAAGCCAACCGCCCACGTTCCCTGGCCACACGGCCAGGCAGATGCTACAGGACAAACGGCATCACATGTGCATTGGCGACACTACAGATTTCTCCCATCACCTTAGGCTTCACTCCCAACCTTCCAGCAGTCCCCCGATTCCTTCCCCCATTATTTTTTTTTTTTTTTTTTATACACAATGTATTTATTTATTTATTTATTTATGGCTGTGCTGGGTCTTCATTTCTGTGCATGGGCTTTCTCTAGTTGTGGCAAGTGGGGGTCACTCTTCATTGCGGTGCGCAGGCCTCTCACTATCGCGGCCTCTGTTGTTGCGGAGCACAGGCTCCAGACGCGCAGGCTCAGTAATTGTGGCTCACGGGCCCAGTTGCTCCATGGCATGTGGGATCTTCCCAGACCAGGGCTCGAACCTGTGTCGTCTGCATTGGCAGGCAGATTCTCAACCACTGCGCCACCAGGGAAGCCCCCTTCCCCCATTATTATCTCTCCCCCACTCGCTATGGTGCGCCAGCCTGACCACGGGAGCGTCTTCACTTGGCGGGAACTACCCTTCAGTTATTTCTACTCTTTCTTAAATTTTCAACCACTGTATCTTTACTGATTCTTCCTTGAAGCCTATAAACATGACCAAGTCTATACATGTTTTCAAAATGTCCATCAACCCCACGCCACCATGAAGTGACAGGTGGCAGATCTGGTCACGTCACTTCCTTCTTGCCTAACCACCTGCAGGGGCTCCCGTGGTTCTCGTGACCTCCGAGTCTGACTCCACAGCCTGTGCTCTTGGGACCAGGTTTATGAGGTGGGGTGGGAGTGGGGATCTAGGATGCAAGGGATCAGGAGAAAATGGACACGGTGGGTGTCCTGGGGGTGGGGATGCAGGAGGGAAGAGTGGAGGAGGATTTTTTTTAGAAAAGAAGCATTGAATACAATGGCCTTCAGTAGGTCACTGGGCTAGAACACCTACAGGACAGTGAGACAGTGACACAAACATTCAGTAGAAGCAGGACAGTTGCTATAACAAGTGCATTCCAAGGTATCCAACCTGTGGACCTGAAATATAAGAGCTAAAGGGAACTTAGAGATCATCTCAGCGACCCCTTATTACACTGATGAAATAGCCCAGGACACGGTGACCTATCCACAGCGACACAGCAAGTCACTGGCTGAGAAGAGCACGTTCAGGTATGTTAACTCACAATTCAATGTGCTTTCCAACAAATCATGCTGCCTAAGCACATGAGAGAGAAATCATGTCACAGTGAGCTGCAGATGAAAGGTGGGTGGTCACAACTTGCAAACAAATTAGATCAGTGAGAACAGCATCTTCCTATCTGGGAGAATCAACCTAGTGTAATTATAATTACAGTAATTAGCTGCCTCTAGCACCCAAGGCACTGAGAAAAAACCTGTGGCTCCCAGGTCCCCCGTGACTTTTCACAACCCTGCTGGGTTTTGTTTTCAGGATTAAATGAGGCATTTCCTGACAAAGACCGCAGCAGCTGTTCCCTAGGGGCCAGGAGGTGAGGATTTAAAATGACGTCCTCTATGCCCTTTGATTCTCAACCCAAAGACAACCAAGCAAACAAGATATAACCAAAAACAGTTTCAATGTCACGATTTTAAATCAACTGTTCTAACAGTTAAAAGACAATTGCAAGATATTAAGTGGTATATCCCCAAAATGCCATTAACTTTCAATTAGGGGTTTATGGTATCTGGATCATTGGTTCCAAGGTGAAAGTGCCTAAAAAATCAGCTGTGAACTTGTTAAAAAGGAAGATTCCCAGTTACTACCACCGAAGATTCTAATGGAGGCCAAGGGTGAGCCACAGAAATCTAAATTCTTAACAAGCACCCACAAGTCCCCTAGAGGCTCGAGGAATCACACCTTCGAAACATTTATCTAAGTCTTTGTTTATAGGTACTAAACCACTCAAAAAGTGTAGCAATATTCACCTCAAAAAGCTAATAATAAAATAGTGCATTAAGATAAAAATTTAACATGCCATGAAGCATAAATGCAATGAAGAAAAACAAAATGGCAGATTTTGCTAATCAAAATAATCAAATTTCAAGATTATATAAAATTTAAAAGAAAATCCATTTGGAGGGGGAGAACACAACAAAAAGGAGAAAAAAATGTTGCTATCTTTAATATATAAAGAAAAATTTAAAATATATATGTGTGTGTATATATATATATCACAGGTAAATAAGCAAAAACAGAAAATTTGCAGAATACAAATACAAAATAAACAGAAAATATTCAACTCATGGGACTTCCCTCGTGGAGCAGTGGTTAAAAATCTGTCTGGCAATGCAGGGGACACGGTTTCCAGCCCTGATCCAGGAAGATCCCACATGCCGCGGAGCAGCTAAGCCCCTGCACCACAACTACTGAGCCTGCACTCTAGAGTCTGCGTGCCACAACTAGTGAGCCCACGTGCCACAGCTACTGAAGCCCATTTTCCGAAAGCCCAGAAAGCCCGTGCTCCACAAGAGAAGCCACCACAATGAAAAGCCCGCACACGGCAACAAAGGGAAGCCCCTGCTCGCCACAACTAGAGAAAGCCCACGTGCAGCAACAAAGACCCAACACAGCCAGAAATAATAAATAAATTCATATTAAAAAATTCAACTCAAAAGTAATACAAAATTAAAGCAACAAGAGTTTTTAAAATAATATTCCATGCTGGTTATGATGAAGTGAAACAGTGAACTGCATAAACTGCTTGGGTTAATTTCAGCACTACGGCTTTACATAAAAAGTTGATTCATTCAACAACCACCTACTGAGACACGTATCAGGCACCCAGCAGAGCTCACGCACAAAGAAATATAGACAAAGCCTTACCTACATAGCTATTCATCATAGCATTATTTATAACAGCAGAAAAAGCTGGAAATAATAAAAGAATAATTAAGTAAATTATTAGGATGGAAACTGTTTTTGAACAATACTTAATGAATATGAAATACTTAAGTTAAATATTGAGTGAAAAAAGTAAATACATATAATTCAGTTTTCTTTTTTTTAACGTTAACAAAGGAAAGACAAAATTATTTACAGTGTTAGCTATAGGTTATGGGATTATGGATACCTGTTTTCTGTACCTTCCAATAATTTCCGAAGTTATCAATTTCATAACTATTATTTTAAGAAAGACTTATCCCTGAATAAGATGAAGAAATAGGCACAACCCTTTCTTTTAATATTGTGGATGCAGGATCTCCTAAAAGGACTCCATTCAAAAATAAGTCCAAAATATTTGGACTTATTTGTTTGTTTTGTTTGTTTGTTTCCACAAGACCAAACTTATAAATGTTTAAACAAGCAAACAAAAAAGGGCACAATCAAAATGCTGAATGAAATAGAAATAGACAAGAAATCAATAAAACATAGAAATTTAAACAAAGACTGAAATAAGGGGAGCAACTGGAGGGTGGACTCCATTTAACAAAAGTTAACAAGGAAAGACAATCCTGCGGAAGGAGGCGCGAGTTTGCAGGCAGCCACAGAAGGGACTACAGCCTCATCTAGGAGACCCAAGGCAGGAGTAAGACATGCCACTTCTGACTAATACCACTTACTCTTCAGAAAGAGAACTACCACGGCATGTTCGGCAAAGCCTCCCCCAGCCCCACTCCAATGGTGAAAATACAACACTCAGGAAGAGGAGCCAGAGGGTCCTGGTGGCACAGAGACAAGACGTGCACTGAAATGCAGCATCTCTTCAGGATCACCTGCCACTCACCATGCCCAGCTATCCTACATCAGGAAGCCACCCTCCACCAATATCACTCCTGTCACCCTTCAAGTGGATCGGGGCCACCTTTAAGAGGTCTTCCTTAAGGAGCCCTTTCACTCACTGCCTCTCCTGTCCGGGGACAGTCCCTGCAGGGGTCGGAACCTGCTTATGCGCTGCTCTGGGTCTCCACCTGGATCCTTGAGGACTGGCGCTGTGTCCCTCCCCTCCTCAGTTCCTATCCTATGACCCAGCCTAGAAGCAGCTTTATGATTATTATTTTCTGCATGCCTCAACCAGGGGAGCCCAATACACCAACCCAAGAAGAAGTCTGCTTCCGTGCTGTCAGCTCTAGAGCGGAAATATAATTTCAAGTCACCAGTTTGAATATTTGTATTTGGGGGTTAAGGGGGAACAGGAACAGACCTGTACCAACGAGAAAGTTATGGAGGAACAGTACAAACAGCTCCATTTACTCTAAATTTATCAAGAGAATTACTTATATTATCCACAACATCTGCAGCACATCCAGATGGCCACGTTCACATGGGGAAGCTGAAGAGAGGTTACATGCGTAGAGTCTGGAGTCAAACTAACCTAAACTCCTGAAGCCTTAGTTTTCTCATCTGTAAAATGAGTGTGATCGGATCATGTAAGTAAAATGCAGCACCTGGCGCACAGCAAGCACTCAGTAAATGGGAACAATTAGCTTGCCGTGTCCCCCAGCAGATGAATCCATGAGTATCGGATGGGCTTGCTTTGTTGACTAACGCCAAGAGCCCTCTTCATGATTACCTCTTCTCGAGGAAAGCCCTGGGTCTCCGCTCCTCTGGACACACAGGCTAGAACGCTCAGAGGCAGGACTGGGAGCTGAGGGGCTAGGTCAGACAAAGCTGTTTACACTCTCTGTGTACTGCCTGAAAGAGACCATTTTGTCCCCCCAGCTCTGGTGTGACTCCCTGAGCAGGGCTCTACCCAGTTATGGGAAATCTATGAGGAGGTCTCAGGTGTGCGTAAGTCCACGGGTTAAGAGCCGTAAGGAGAATGGAAGAGATGAGTCTGCACCAACTAGCCTGTGACCTTGAGCAAGTCACTTCTCTGTCAGTTTCCTCTTCAGTCAGAGGAGCAGTTCCATTCCATGATCCCTTAAGTCCCTTCCTATGCTTTTTTGTCCCATCCTCTATCTGGCACTGGTTATAATTCCGACAGTGAGGTCCAGGGACACCTTCAAATGTGTTCCATTTCCTTCCAAAGCCACTTGCCAGTCCTCTGGCACTGCTCCCATGAGAAGGGAGGATTTGGAGTGGCTTCCATGGCTTTCTGGTTTTGTTCAGTGTGCAGCGGCTCTGCGCACTGCTCACTCCACCTTTCCTGCCCCCAAAGTGGTCAAGTGTGTGTGTGCTGGGGCAATCACTGGCTTGCAGCATGTCATCTCAGAGATGGTTTCCAGAACATCCTCTGTGTAGGCTCGGGGTGGACAAATAAACATTTCAGAGAAGCAATATGAATTAAATCATTTCCTCAACAACAAAACCCGCCCACATGCTTCTTCATAAATCATGCCTCCTAATTCCACGCTAACAGTCAGTAAACTGCATCTATTATAAAAACAACCCTTACTCCTTTCATGCCCTGACACTTAAGAATCACAATATTTTCACATTCTGTTGTATTAATGCCTTTGCAGAAGTAACAGCAATAGCTATTTCCCTGGAAAGATCCATGGCCAGGGCGCTTTCCAAGAGATACTCTTTGAATGTTCTTTGTGTCCTGGTGCACTGGGGGACACCGCCAGCTGCCTGCATCGGGGGGAAGCAGGGCCACCCAGAGTAATGCAATACTGTTTTCAAGCAAACACGCCGAATGTACCCCTTCGCCCCGACAATAAAGTATTTCCAAAAATTTGATGTAACCACATTCATATAGCCACGCACAAATACAATTCCAGTGCCTGCGTTTTGCAGGGAAAATAAAGGCACATTCTGAGATGAAGCCACCAGACCCGCCACAGGCTCCCTGGATAACAGAATAGCGTTGCAGACCTTCAGCAAGATTGGCCAGAACCCGCTTGCTTTTTCGTATTATTTTCTGCGTGTCTTTATTTGCTGGGCCCAACAAGAATGGAAAAGCATCTCAAGAAAGGAGGGCGAGGGAGCGGTGGAGAATAAAAGAGGATGGGCGGGGAAAGCCGGATTTTGAAAATAGCAGCAATGAAGGAAGGCAGGGTCGCGCCGGAGGGTCTCCGCGGTGCTTACCTGGGGCGCACGAGGCCGGCCGGGCCAGCAGCAGCAGCCAGAGGCCGGGGAGCAGCAGCCCCGAGCGGCGGCGGCGGCGGCGGCGGCGGCGGGCGCGGCGGGCGGAAGG
>NW_006793703.1:5068818-5080794 GCF_000442215.2 Lipotes vexillifer
GGGGTCGGAGCCCGGCCCGCCCCCGGGATCCGCCTCCTGGGTGGGGACGCGCTGGACGCTGGAGGCCTGGCCCCGGCCGGCGGCCGGCGCCGCCCCGACCCGCACGGAACACCCGGTCCGCCGCCCTGATGGCCCGGCGCGTCCCGCCCCCGGGGGCGCCCGCCGGGAGGGAGGCCCACGAGGAGGGGTCAGAGCCGGAAAACCTGGCCGGCGCGAACGTGACGGGCTTCTCTCTCCTCCTCTGGCTCGAGTCTGTGCGGGGCAGCAGGTGTGAGTGGGGCGCCTGCGTTGGTAGGACAGCCTTCGGGGACAAAGCGAGGGAAAGGTCGGGCTCCCTTCCCAGGAGCTCGACGTGCAGTAGAGGAGGCGAGAAAAGGCGCACACAGCTCTACCCATCCTGCCTCCCGTCTAGAGGTCTTGCCTCCTGTCCTGGTCACTGGGAAAGGAACATGCAGGATGCTCTGAGTTTGGGAAACCCGCAAACCGCGGACGTAGTAGGCCTGCAGAAGGCGCCTGCAGAATCGAATTGAAGCAGAGCTGGAGAGAACCACACACGTTTAGGCCCTTTTAGAGAAAGCAACCCTCTTGGGAGGTGAAGAGAATGTCAAAGGATCAGCATTTGGCGGGGTAGAGTTCGGGGTGGGTGGCTGGGATCGGGAAAGCAACGGAGGGAGTTAACATTTGTCGAGTACCTGCTATGCGCCGGGCATCGAGCTCCGAGGACGCCCGGGGGGGGTTAAAGGCCTTGGAACATGGAATTGGCAGATTTGGATATTGCCATCCCATTGGAATGTTGCACCAATCAGGTTATGAAAGGTGTGAATTGGGGACACTATGGTATTGCCAGGAAGCTGTAGTGGACAGTGGAAAATGTGAATCATCCACATTAACAAAAGGATGCAAGTTGCTCTCCAGTCCGCTTTCCCTGCTGGGCCCAGCCTTGCAGCGTCAGCCCAACTAGGCTTCTTGCCTGGTGGTAAGATTGTTGGAGAATCAGAAATAGCCCTCCCTCAGAATATGGCTGAGGGGCTTCCCTGGGGCTTCCCTGGGGCTTCCCTGGTTGGCTCAGTGAATAAGAATCCGCCTGCCAATGCAGTGCACACGTGTTCGAGCCCTGGTCCGGGAAGATCCCATATGCCGTGGAGCAACTAAGTCCGTGCGCCACAACTCTTTGGTGAATATCCAAAGAAAATCACTATTGTGAAGAGATATCTGTACTCCCACGCTCATTGTAGCATTCCTCACAATAGCCAAGACCAGGAAACTACCTAAGCACTCATCAACAGGTGAATGGATAAATGTAGTACACAAACACACACACACACACACACACACACACACACACACACACACACACAGGAATATTATTCAGCTATGAAAAAGAAGGAAATCCTGTCATTTGCAACAACGTGGATGGACCTTAGGGGCATTATGTTAAGTGAAATATGTCAGAGAAAGACAAATACCGTATGATCTCACTTATTTATGAAATCTAAAAACATGGAGCTCAGGGGACTTCCCCAGTAGTCCAGTGGTAAAGACTCTGCCTTCCAATGTGGGGGTCGCAGGTACAATCCCTGGTCAGGGAACTAAGATCCTGATCTAGAAAAATGATAAGACAGACACTTAGGTGAAGTAGAGAAGAGAGAAAAGGGAAGCTGGGATAGAATAAGGACTCAAACATCTGGCTAAAGGGTCTAGATTTAACTTTGTAGGCAATGGGGTATCATTAATGATTTCTGGAGATATTAGAACTAAGCACAAGAAGGATTACTCTATTAACAATATATAAGATGATTTGGAGAGAGAAAAGACTACAAGTGGAGAGACCCAATTAGGATAAGATCTTAGCAGTGCATGACTGACGTATCAAGAATCATAAGGTTTTTCACCATCAAATAAGACATTTTAAAAAATTGATTATATCCATTTGTGCCAGAGTATGGGGAATTAGGCACTCTCAGATTCTAGTGGTGGAGGTGTAAATTGGTACAGCCATTTGGGAGGATGATTTAGCCTTATCTATCAGAATTTAAAATCAGCTCACCATCTGGTGCAGAAAATTCCACTTCTATATATATATATATATATATATATATTTTTTTTTTCTTTTTTTTTTTTTTGCTTTTGCTTTTGCTTTTCTTTCCCTTCCTTCCTTCCTTCCTTCTTTCTTTTCTTTTCTTTTTAGCCAGGCTTAATTCAAACAGGTAAATTCAGCGAAATAATTCAATCAGGTAAAATTTACCTTTTTTTTAAAGTGTACATACAGCTCAATGGGTTTTGACATGAGTAACTGTCACCACATTCAAGATATGGAACTTTTCTATTGCCCTAAAAAGTTCCCTTGTGCCAGCCTACAGTCTATCCTCTGCCCCTACCCCAATCCCTGGCAACCACCAATCTGATTTCTGTTTCTATAGCTTTGCCTTTCCCAGAATTTCATATAAATGGGATAACACAGTACGTAGCCTTTTGTGTCTAGTTTCCTTTACGTAGCATAATGTCTTGTGATTCATCCAAGTTGTTGCATACATCAGTAATTTGTCCCTTTCTATTGCTAACTAGTATCCCACTGAATGGCTGTACCACCATTTGTTTATCAACTCACCAACTGATGGACATTTGGGTTGTCTTCAATTCTGTTTTATTTTGGCTGTTATGAATACAGCTGCTATAAACATTTGCTTCCAGGTCTTTGTGTGAGCACATTTTCATTTCTCTTAAGTAAAAACCTAGGATTCGAATTGCTACGTCATGTGGCAAATGTATGTTTAACTTTATATAAAACTGCCAAACTGTCTTCCGAAGTGGATATAATATTTTACATTCTCACCAGCAACATATGAGAGTTCTGGTTGTTCCACATCTTTGTTAGCTCTTGGTTTTATCAGTCATTTTAATTTGAATCATTCTAGTAGCCATGCAGTGATATCTTGTTGTGGCCTATAATTTGCATTTTCCTGATGACTAATGATGCTGAGCAACATTTTATGTGCTTATTTTCCATTAACATTTCCTTTTTGAAGTGCCTGTTTGAATCTTTTACTAATTTTATAATGGCATTGTTTTCTTATTATCAAGTTGTAAGTATCTTTACATATCCTGGATATAAACTCTTTTTTAGATAAGTATTTTTGCAAATATTTTCTCCTAGTCCATAGCTTGTCTTTTTTTTTTTTTTTTTTTTTTTTTTTTTTTTTTGGCCACACCGTGCAGCAGGCAGTATCTTATTTCCCCAACCAGGAATCGAACCTGTGTCCCCTGCAGTAGAAGCACACAGTCTAAACCACTGGACTGCCAGGGAAGTCCCCATAGCTTGTCTTTTTATTCTCTCTTTTTTTAAGATTTTAAAAAAATTATTATTTTATTTATTTATTTTTGGCTGTGTTGGGTCTTTGCTGCTGCGTGTGGGCTTTCTCTAGTTGTGGCGAGCAGGGGTACTTTTCGTTGTGAAGCGTGGGCTTCTCACTGCGATGGCTTCTCTTTTTTTTGCGGTACGCGGGCCTCTCACTGCTGTGGCCTCTCCCGTTGCGGAGCACAGGCTCCAGACGTGCAGGCCAACGGCCATGGCTCACAGGCCCAGCCGCTCCGCGGCATGTGGGATCTTCCCGGACCGGGGCACGAACCCGTGTCCCCTGCATCGGCAGGCAGACTCTCAACCACTGCGCCACCAGGGAAGCCCCTACGATGGCTTCTCTTGTTGCAGAGCACGGGTTCTAGGCGCGTGGGCTTCAGTAGTTGCAGCATGCAGGCTCAGTAGTTGTGGTGCATGGGCTTACTTGCTTCGTGGCATGTGGGATCCTCCCGGACCAGGGCTCCAACCCATGTCCCCTGCATTGGCAGGCAGATTCTCAACCACTGCGCCACCAGGGAAGCCCGTCTTTTTATTCTCTTAACAGTATCTTTTGAAAAGCAGAAGTTTTTAACTTTGATGGAGTCCAATTTGCGATTTTTTTTTGGCTTATGCTTTTTATGTCCTATCTAAGAAAATTTTTATCTAACCCAAGGTCACAAATATTTTCTCCTATGTTTCCTTCTAGAAATGTAATGTTTTAGCTCTACAACTCATCTGAGTCAACTTTTATATATTTTGCTAAAGTTTGAAGTTAACTTTTTGCATAAAGTGTCCAGTTATTATAGCACTATTTGTTGAAAAGACTATCATTTCTCCATTGAATCAATTTTATACTTTTTCAAAATTTATTACAATGTACATGTGGGTCTATTTTTGGACTTTCTATTCTGTTCCCTGTAAGATCTATGTATCACGTGAGGGAGGGGAGAAAGCAAGATTACAGTATAGTGTAATTCCATTAATGAAAAAAAAAGTACTGATTGGAAATCCACTTTCCCACTGGGAAAAGAAGTCGAATTCTGAGAGGGGTTGAGGAGTAAATATTTGAAGAGAAATGTTCACTTTCATGGAGAGGAACATTCATTTGTTACTCTATATCTGAATGCATCTGACTATGATAATATTACATCATTTGCATTTTTAACACAAGCATACTGCTTTTATATTTAAACTTTTTTTAACTAAAAACTTTGTGAGTTTGAGGGGAAATCAGAAAATGGCTGAGACACATTCTGGAAGTTAAATCAGCTCATGAAATATGAGGAGAGAAAAGAATAAAAGATGATTCAGAGGTTTTGAGGCCATATGTGCAAGGGTAGATCAAAGGAAGCCAGTGGAGAGGCTGGGGTGGAGGACGAAAAGGTTGGGTGTTGAATGCACTGCAGGGAGCTGGGCCAGCACCCAGGGAGTGATGTTAGAGTGGTGGGTGGTGGAGGTGAGCCTCAGGCTTGGGAGATAAGTACAGATTTGGAAATCATTTGCACAGAATTATTAGCTAAAGATGTGACAGTGAATGACTATGCCTGGGAAGAGAGGAAAGCAGAGAAGAGGGCTGAAGACAGGCCCCTGAGAAAGACCTTCATGTTGGAAAAACGGAAGAGGAAGCAATGAAAAAGGCAGGGAAAGACTCTGAGAGAAAGCTGAGGAGAACGACTGAAATGTGATGTCACCAAGGGCCTAGAGGGCCATTTCAGAAGGTCATGGTCAATGTCAGGGACAATAGGACTGAGAAGATCTCTTTGGACTCGATGACATGGTCATTAAAAAGAAATTTTCTGTTGAAATGGGGATGGAGAAGGGTAATAACAAGAGTAAAAGAATGAGCTGGTTGGGAAATAATGGAGGCTACAGAGAAAGGTATCTGGCAGGGTTGAGATATGTTTTAGGATAGATAAGCCTGAACATCCCTGTAGATAGAACAGAAGGTGTCTGAAGACAGCGAGAGAATAGGGAGGGGCTTCCCTGGTGGCTTGGTGGTTAAAAATCCGCCTGCCAATGCAGGGGACAGGGGTTCGAGCCCTGGTCAGGGAAGATCCCACATGCCGCGGAGCAACTAAGCCCGTGCACCACAACTCCTGAGCCTGCGCTATAGAGCCCGTGAGCTACAACTACTGAAGCCCGTGTGCCTATAACCCATGCTCCGCAACAAGAGAAACCACCGCAGTGAGAAGCCTGCGCACCGCAACGAAGAGTAGCCCCCGCTCGCCGCACCTAGAGAAAGCCTGCGCACAGCAACAAAGACCCAACACAGCCAAAAATAAATAAATAAATAAAATCTATTAAAAAAATGCAAGGGAAAGATAATTGACAGAGTAAATTCTCAGAGATCAGAGGAGATGGAATTAAGAGAAACATGTAATTCTTTTGAAAAGGCAGAGCCAGCAACACGCGGCCCAGTATCAGGAGAGTGGCTTGATGCAATTAATTACATTACAGTAACAAGAGGCAACGTTATGCTTCTGTTACAATAACTGTGAGGAAACATAAGATGTGTTTGGGTTACAATGTTAAATGGAGAAAAACTAAATATAAAATGGTTTATGAATTGACAAAGCGAAGAGTATGACTTGAAAGGAACTGTATAAAACTTAAAATTGCTGTATTAAGATGATGAGATTATGAGCATTCTGTCCTTTGACGTTGTTATATTTGTGCTTTCAATAAAAAAGTCTTCCTCGGGCTTCCCTGGTGGTGCAGTGGTTGAGAGTCCGCCTGCCAATGCAGGGGACACGGGTTCGTGCCCCGGTCTGGGAAGATCCCACATGCCGCGGAGCGGCTGGGCCCGTGAGCCATGGCCGCTGAGCCTGCGTGTCCGGAGCCTGTGCTCCGCAACGGGAGAGACCACAACAGTGAGAGGCCCACTTACCGCAAAAAAAAAAAAAAAAAAGTCTTCCTCCAAGAGAAGAGAGGAAAGGACAGATGATGAAGGGCTTAGGTGGTCTTTAAAGTGATTTCTCCCTCTTCAACACCCTAAGTCTCAGTGTTACCTGGCAGGATTTGGACTATAAATTTAGGATTGTTTTTTTGGAAAATTGAAAAAGAAAAGGAAAAGATCAGCGTGGCCTACAGTAGGTAGGGAAGTTTTCATGGACTACATGGGGCTTAAGCTGGGTCTTGAACAATGAGAACAATGGTAAAGTTTGTGAAAGGAAAGAGGAAGAAAAGTAGAGAGGGTATTGCAGAGAAAAGAAAGGTAGGGAGACAAGGCAAAGAAAGGCAAGGTAGAAATTGCAAAGGCAAGAAGGTAGAAATGAACAGGATGTGGGCACAGGATGGGGCCACTTGATTAACTAGAGAAAGAGCTATTTAGAGAAATTTGGGAAAAGAGCAAGTATGGTCAGATTGTAGCAAGCAAAGAGTTTAGACCTGCCATGATACAAACCAAATAACTACCTCGATTTACCTCAATCCCTAAGAAGGACCTCCTGCCTATCAAAAGGGAAGCCATGGGGCTTCCCTGGTGGCGCAGTGGTTGAGAGTCCGCCTGCCGATGCAGGGGACGCGGGTTCGTGCCCCGGTCCGGGAGGATCCCACATGCCGCAGAGCAGCTGGGCCCGTGAGCCATGGCCACTGAGCCTGCGCGTCTAGAGCCTGTGCTTCACAACGGGAGAGGCCACAACAGTGAGAGACCCGTGTACCGCAAAAAAAAAAAAAAAAAAGGGAAGCCAATAGAAAAAGAGAGATCCACAAAGTGCCCATGACTGAAGACACAAGGTTTAAAACCAAGATCCTTGTCTTGGACGGATTGGACTGGAGACGTCTGTCCCTCTTGCACAGTCTGGTGGCCTTAATGGCAAGTAAGAATGTTCCTGAAGCAGGTTTCCAGGCCTCACCTCTCTGTTGCATTTTCCCTTACCTCCTTCCCCCAATCGCCTCCCCGCGACACACACAAACTGTCACAGATCAACTGGCTCAATCCTCTGCCCACACCCTCCATGGCCATTTCCTAATATAGCCCCAAACCCACAGGCAGCTCTCCTAAGACGTGCCAAATATCCACAGGAGAATCGTGGCAGCAGTTGGTGAAAGAATCACCCTCCTTCTCTGGCATTTTACTAACTGCAACTCACATCTGACTGGGTTCTAAAACTCATGGACTCTGGCTCAAGTTCAGAAGGAGAATAATGATGATACCGTAGCCCAGTTCCTCGTTCTTCCCTCTGGTCATGAGTGCGGATCAACTACATGCATAAGGAAAGCCAAACCCACTCTATGGATATGTCTTAATCTCCCTGCTTTTCTGGAAAACTCTTTCCTCACTCAAATCCCTAGAGGGATACCCTTCCTAGGAGAGATCTCTGCTCTTGAGCCCCTGTAGTTGTGTCCATCACTTCTCCACTCATCCGTCCCTGATCTCCCCAACCTGGGTGTGTTGCCCTTCCTCTGTGCACAGCCCCTGGGATACCTCAGTCACTGCACTGTCCATGTGGAGTAAATCTTCATATGTTTGTAAGTTCTTCAAGGGCAGAGACATTCTTGTTTTCACCTCTTTATTCCTGGGTGTCTAGTGCAATACTTGGCAGGTTGTGGGGCTCAGTTAATACTTGGAAGTACAAGAACCAAGTTCAAAGCCAGTCTCTTTTCTCACCTCACCCATCCCTGCCCCCATCAACAATTAAGCTAATTAATTAATTAGGGGAGAATGAGTCCATAGTCCTTTGGTACCAGAGCCAGAAGAATGTACCATGGCATCTACTTATCCATCCTTACACTGACAGAGTAACTTCTCAGACTTCAAAGTATATCAAGAAATGCTGATTCCTGTGCTATACAGTATGAACTAGCAACAAGAGATTGCTTAAAGGGACTTCCCTTGTGGTCCAGTGGTTAAGAATTCACCTTCTAATGCTAGTCAGGGAACTAGGATCCTACATGCCGTGGGGCAACTAAGCCTGCCACGCAACTACTGAGCCCACGCACTCCGAAGACCGCACGCCACACTAGAGAGAAGCCTGCGTGCTGCAACGAAGAGCCCAAGACCCACAGCGAAAGATCCCGCGTGCTGCAACTAAAACCTGACACAGCCGAAAATAAATAAATAAAAGAGATTGTTCAAAAAACATAAAAGGGGGCTTCCCTGGTGGCGCAGTGGTTAAGAATCTGCCTGCCAATGCAGGGGACACAGGTTCGAGCCCCGGTCTGGGAAGATCCCACATGCCGCGGAGCAACTAAGCCCGTGCACCACAACTACTGAGACTGAGTTCTAGAGCCCGTGAGCCACAACTACTGAGCCCGCGCGCCTAGAGCCCGTGCTCCGCAACAAGAGAAGCCCGCGCACCTCAATGAAGACCCAACGCAGCCAAAAATAAAATAAATTTATTTTAGAAAAAACATAAAAGTTCACTTCAGACATGCCATTAGCTCAGCCTCAGGCAGAGTTTGTTAAGCTATAGTAATTGGCATCAGCAAAAGTTTATTAAATTTAGTGAATAAACTTAAAGGCTCTTCACGGAAAAAGAGAAAGAACCAATCTCTGCCCTTTAGGAAATGACAATCTCCAAAGAATAAAATATGCTTACAAAATTTGAATTTTATAGGCTCTGGATGAAAATTGTGAGAAGCTGGTTGATAAAATCACCTGCCCACAAACAGCTCCGTGTGGAGCTCATTCACCATTTAAAAGAGCAAATTAAGAAATTTCTGGATCAGCGCTGTCCAGAACTTTCTGCAGTGATGGAACTGTTCTGTCAATCTGTGCCGTCCAGTGAAGCAGCTGCTAGTCACAAATAGCTATGAGCACTCGAAGCGTGGCCAGTGTGACTGACGGGCTGAATTTCTAACGTCGTTTAAGTTTAATGAATTTAAGGTTGAATATCCACATGTGGCTAATGGCCACCATATTGGACCGCACAGCTTGACCATGAAATAAAAGTACAATGACTTCCATGTGGTAAACTAAGTATACAGAAACTGCCAACGTAGAACTCGCTCTTCAGATTCAATAATAAATCCTGGACTTGGTCTATGATGGCCATTCGATGATATCTATGGCAAATACCACTTTCTGTACCTGAGTTTCCTCATCTGCAAAATGGGAATAATTATAATAGTACCTACGTCATACCACCCTCAGTACTGTGTCCCTCTAAACTTCTGAGAATCAACTTGAAATGCAGGTTTGGGTGTGAGGGGCTGTCTGCCTGAGACTCAGGCCAGAGCGGAACTCAGGCGCCATCACCCGTGACCACAGACGATGTTGGAGTGAGTCCCATGTGCGGGACGGATTAGCCATCAGGTGAATAAAAAATAAAAGACATCTGCAGATGAAACATCTGTAGTGAAAACAAACACTTTATTAATATAAAAACAAAACTTCAGGGCTTCCCTGGTGGCGCAGTGGTTGAGAGTCCGCCTGCTGATGTAGGGGACACGGGTTCGTGCCCTGGTCCGGGAGGATCCCACATGCCGCGGAGCGGCTGGGCCCGTGAGCCGTGGCCGCTGAGCCTGCGCATCCGGAGCCTGTGCTCCGCAACAGGAGAGGCCACAGCAGTGAGAGGCCCGCGTAACGCAAAAAACAAACAAACAAACAAAAAAAAAAACAAAAACAAAACTTCAAAAGCTCCCCATCACTCTTCAAATAAAACCAGTTGCTCAGCATGACCTGCAAATGTTCACAGACTCCTGCAGGGACATTCAGCCGCTGGGACCATCCTTCCAGGCACCGTCCCAGGGCCTCTTAACGGGCTCTCCCACTGGCCCTGGCCCTTCACCCACCCTTCATCTGATGGGCTCCTCCTCAGCCCACCCTTCCCTGACTGCCCTGCCCCCATCTAAGTAAGCGATTTAAGCGATTCCTGTTAGTCTCTTCTTCCTTAGCATTTACTATTTGAAACTGTGTATTTAATTTTGTGTTTGGTTTCATGTCTTTGTTTGCCATTAAATCATAAATCTCCATGAGGACAGAGACCATTACTTCTTGTTTAGAGAGGGGTATTTTTTTTTTTTTTTGCAGTATGGACCTCTCACTGTTGTGGCTTCTCCCATTGTGGAGCACGGGCTCCAGACGCGCAGGCTCAGCGGCCATGGCTCATGGGCCCATGCTCTCCGCGGCATGTGTGAACCTCCCCGACCGGGGCACGAACCCGTGTCCCCTGCATCAGCAGGCAGACTCTCAACCACTGCGCCACCAGGGAAGCCCTAGAGAGAGCTATTTACACAATGGTTAAGTGCTTAGACTCTTAGGCTAGGACTATCTGTATTTTGTGTCACAGCCCCATCACTTATTAGCTATGATGCATTAGCCCCTCTGTGCCTTAGTGTCTTCATCTATGAAATGGAACAATTGTAATAGTACCTGCCTCATGGGGTTGTATAAGGATTAAACAAGTTGGTATATCTAAAGTGCTTAGAAAAAAAGCTAGCATATAGCAAGCTCTCTTTTAATGTTAGTTATTATTATCCTTTGCCACTAATTGGTCAATGCCTGGTACAGTGCCTGACACATAGTATGTTCCCAATAAATATTTACTGAATTAATGACTGAATTTCCATCAGGCTACTAGACAAATGTCCTGATTTTTTTTTTTTCTAACCACTTTTGCCATCTTAAAGCAATGACAGTAATCCCTAAAAGTATTCTAAACAATTATGACAGTGACCAGTTAATTTATATTGTGATGTTGACCTTTTTATAAATTGTTGTTGATGTACACGTTAACTTGTTTTTAAAGATATAGATGAAAAGTTAATAAAGTATCTACCTGCTTCTAGCTTCTGAGAGTCTGTTAAATATTATACAATGCCTGTGCAATGTCTATAATCTTCTGATGTTCACCATTCATTCTGTTGTTGACATGAAGTAATATATTCAGAGTTTTCTTTGTGATCTGCTCATCTTGTAAGCTTGGAGGTAAGCTCGGCTTAGTCACAGTGTGGTTGACAACACAGGGTTTAGGTAAAGACAGGGTTTAAGACTTTGAATACTGTTTTATCATTTAATAGCCATTTAACTTTGGTCATGACTTTTCTGAGCCTTGGTTTTCCCACCTAAAAATGGAAATGTTAATACCTACTTCATAGTGTGGTATGAAGAAGTTAGATAACCAGGTAAGTCACTCAGTATTATAATTGGCATCTAATTATATACAATAATTATTATTGCTCAATTCTTTGTTGGAATTTCATTTAAGAATTTTGTAACTATGTTCAAAAATGAAATTGGCTTCTAATAGAATTTTTAAGGATTTTTCCTTGTCAGTGTTAAGGACAGCACCTATTTAACTCACAGAATTAATTTGGGATTATGCCGTATTTCTCATTTTTCTAAAAAGGAGCTTTAATTTTTTTTATTACACATTGTAGAAAAAGCAGAATAGGGGCTTCCCTGGCGGCACAGTGGTTGAGAGTCCGCCTGCCGATGCAGGCGACACGGGTTCGTGACCCATTCCGGGAATATCCCACATGCCACGGAGCAGCTGGGCCCGTGAGCCATGGCCGCTGAGCCTGTGCGTCCGGAGCCTGTGCTCCGCAACGGGAGAGGCCACGGCAGTGAGAGGCCCACGTACCGCAAAAAAAAAAAAAAAAAGCAGGATATACCAAGAAGCAAAGTTATGAATATTAAAATTATCTGTAATCTCACCACTCCAAAAGCAGCACCGTTAACATTAGACCATACGCTCTTC
>NW_006793703.1:5080850-5091609 GCF_000442215.2 Lipotes vexillifer
GCTCTTCCAGACACTTCAAATGCATAAATGCGCTCACACACATACACACACACACACAAATACTGATATAAAATTGGGATCAGACTGTACATAAAATTTTGTTTCATTCAACAATATATTATGAGCATCGTTTTTCACCTTAGTAAATACTTCCAGGACATCATTTTTAATGGTGGCATTGTATTCCCATACATAAACCTATCCTAAGTTGTTCAGCAAATTCCCTAATGCTGGACACATAGGTGGTTTCCAATATTTTACCACCATAAGCAGTGCTGCATCAGACATTGTGCTAGATATTTTATTAGCCCATGTTCATCCTCTACCCATCTCCACCATGCTATTTGCTTCAGGAAGCTGACCTTTGCAAGACTGCATCATTGACCTTCCTCCCTCTCCTGTGGGTTTGATCAATGGGAGGCACCAGCAAGAAATTAGACAGCAGGAAAAGAGGGACACAAGCGTATTTATTTCCCCAGGTCCTCCCTGAAGGGTTACTAGTTGGTGGTGTCCATGAACATAAGAACTTGAATTCATCTGGTGGGAGGTTCTGTCCTACGGCTGCTCTCCCTGGGCTCCTGTAACAGTCCCTCCCTTTGCACCTTCATGCGTACGGTGGCGACCCCATCACTGCTAGCCCAAGTACTCCACCGACCCTTGTAGGCTTTCCTGAATCTGACTCATGTCTTTGTAAATAGTCCTTCGTTACATTCTCCCCACTTAGCCAGTTTAAGTGTGCCATCTGTTTCTTGCTAGGACCCTAACAAATATAAACAATTTTGTAAGTAAATCCCTCTACATATTTTTATTATCATCACATGATAAATTTCTGAAACTGGAATTACTTGATCAAAGAGATGTATATTTTTAAGATCTTTTATGATCTTGCCAACTTGTCTTCAATAGACTCTTCCTCCAGCAGTGCATGAGAATGTCAGCCTTCAGACCCCTCGTCCAACTGGGTATTATAATTTCTTTTTGTCTTTCGTTGTGTTCATAAACACTGCTATAAAATGGAGTCATATCTTCAAAAGTGTGTGTTAGGGGGAGATTACCTATTAATCATTTTAGTCTATTTATTTTGGCTGTTCTTGAATAATTTTTGTGTTGTCCTCTGCTATACCTATTATAAATTGACATGCTAGCCCACACTTGGTCTTTAAGAATTCATTAAAATTTACCTGATTTCATCTTATCCATTTGCGTAAGGGCCACCTCTACCCCTATGCTCTGTCAAAGGTGAAATTGTTTTGGGGTCACATCTCTCTTTGCAGAATCTTGCCACTCTTTGGACTTCAGTGAAGTTGGTTGACTTGGGACCACAGTTCTCCTGGGCTCAAGAAAAGTTATGATTTTGTAGGTTACCCAGCTTTTTCTTGGGATTTCCTACATCACGAGATGAAGGACAGCTCCCCATTTAATTTTTTGAAACTTTAATGAAATCTTAAGGATCTTTTTATAAAAGCAAAACATCAAACTATCCAATACCCACATTCAACGTGCTAATAGAAAGAATCGATATCCTGCTTCTCACGTGCTAAATGGAAAACTACTTATATAAATGTTGAAGAGGAGTATGAATTGCTTAATAACAAAAAATGTTCCCCAGCTGCCACGTGCACTTGCAGCAATGTTGAAGTTATATAACTTGTGAGTATCTCCAGAACTACTGATTAGAACACAAAGAGGAGGGAAAATGGACACTGGAAACTACTGGGAAAAAGCTATTTTGTTTTGTAAGATTCTATTGCAGCCACGCTATCTGAAAGGCAGGACTTGATAAGTTCATTTGTTTTTGTTTACCTGCATGTTTGCATCAGTGAAATCCTCTGCAAAGTCTAAAACCACGTTTCCAATGTTGGCAGGGGTACAACCCAAAGACCTGCACAGCTTTCAGAAGCAATCACCTTTTGTGTTGAGGACATAGTATAAGTGATGTGGAGAAGCATTTCCCTGGTGCCTAAATGGTGTAAATCATGAGCAGAGAGAAGCTTCTAAAGTAGAGGCCCAGGCAGAGCCCTCTTGCCCAGGTCTAAGGGCAGTATTGATCTAACTCATCTATGTTTTGATAATTAAATGAGTTAAAAGGACTTAGAACTGTACTTGTCACACAGGTAAGGTACAATGAATGGAAGCTGTTATAATTATCACTATTTCTGAACATTGATGAGACATATTAGCTTTATGTATCTTAAGGATACTGATTTAAGTCCCTGTGGCCTTTTATTTATTTATTTTAAATTAATTAATTTATTTTTATTTTTGGCTGCGTTGGGTCTTTGTTGCTGCATGCAGGCTTTCCTCTAGTTGGGGGAGCAGTGGCTACTCTTCATTGTGGTGTGCGGGCTTCTCATTGGGTGGCTTCTCTTGTTGCAGAGCACGGGCTCTAAGTGCGTGGGCTTCAGTTTTTGTGGCTCTCGGGCTCAGTAGTTGTGGCTCGCGGGCTCTAGAGTGCAGGCTCAGTAGTTGTGGCTCGCGGGCTCTAGAGTGCAGGCTCAGTAGTTGTGGCACACGGGCTTAGTTGCTCTTCCTGGACCAGGGCTCGAACCCGTGTCCCCTGCATTGGCAGGCGGATTCTTAACCACTGTACCACCGGGGAAGCCCTATGGCCTTTTATTTAGATTCCAAGTTCCAAAATAATTCTATTTGGTATTTCTTTAAATGTTATCTATCCCTTCTTGGTTGCCAAAAACATTCTTTATTATTAAAGTTCAACAATATAAAATATTTATTCAGATTTCTTGTTTTAAACGATAATATTTGACAGGACACTGGGAACATTTCTGAACTTCAAGCTCGGTTTATTTTTGTTTCCAATTCTAGGAAATGCTCCTCATTACAACCCTGATGAACCTGCTAGTCTAGTACTTCCTCAGAAATTCTTTTTAATCTACAGTTGTTGGCATGTACATACAATGGAATATTACTCAGCCATAAAAAGGAACGAAATTGAGTTATCTGTAGTGAGATAGATGGACCTAGAGTCTGTCATACAGAGTGAAGTCAGTCAGAAAGTGAAAAACAAATACTGTATGCTAACACACATATATGGAATCTAAAAAAAAAAAAGGTCATGAAGAACCTAGGGGCAAGACGGGAATAAGGACACAGACCTACTAGAAAATGGACTTGAGGACACGGGGAGGGGGAAGGGTAAGCTGGGACAAAGAGAGAGTGGTAGTGTACATATGGACATATATACACTACCAAATGTAAAATAGCTAGCTAGCGGGAAGCAGTCACATAGCACAGGGAGATCAGCTCGGTGCTTTGTGACCAGCTAGAAGGGTGGGATAGGGAGGGTGGGAGGGAGGGAGACGCAAGAGGGAAGAGATATGGGGATGTATGTATATGTATAACTGATTCACTTCGTTATAAAGCAGAAACTAACACACCATTGTAAAGCAATTATACTCCAATCAAAAAGTTTAAAAAAAAATCTACAATGGTATTGCTGTGTCCTAATGCTTAGGTCAATAATTGTGCTGGTAATACTTTAACTCTCTTACTCAGTCCTTCCGTGTCTTGAATTTGATTTTTCAATTAATCTTTGGCACTACTGATTGGCTATAGTATAGACTTAATTATATAGTTATATACTTTTACTAAGCATAAAACATTTAAGTATTATCTTAATTTTTATAGCACTTACAAATACATTAAAGTAGTTTTATCCTAATCTGTTTTTCCTCTAGAGATCCCAAGCAGATCTAACATTCTGCTTGAAATTTGTATTTCTACAGTTGGTTTTGGCTTTGTTCTTTTTGTACGATTACATTTTTTTTTATTGGTCTCAGGCTATTTTCTCCCATTCCTCTTTCTGTGAGTGTTTTTCTGCTGATTTTTGATGTTGAAGCTTTTGTTTCAGATGCTTTCATTTGTATTTTAGAGGATTTTGCCAGTTCCAGTAGATACTACAAAAAAGTGTGTTTGCACTTTATAG
Source organism: Lipotes vexillifer (assembly GCF_000442215.2). NCBI lineage: Eukaryota > Metazoa > Chordata > Mammalia > Artiodactyla > Lipotidae > Lipotes > Lipotes vexillifer. The sequence continues at coordinate 5,084,794 of NW_006793703.1, forward strand.
GTCATCCTTTATACCTTAGAAACAAGCTCAAAAAATGTGAATTTACATTTAGGGCATCAACCATGTTAGAAACCTTCAATTCACATGAATAACCTTTGATATTAAAAAAACAAATACAGAATCATTAATGTATTGTTCTTCTTAATGACATAATTATATCAGTATCTTTATCTATAAAATATTTTAATTAATGAAATATGAACCAAGAAGCAAAGTTTAGCAGTTAGCCTCATTTTAATGAGGCAAATGTTATGGAAAATGTTTTCAGCTCTTTTCCATTTAAGAACAGTCTTAGTTTCCTCAATAAGGTAGCAAATGAGAACTGGCTCTTGTGCCACCTACTTACTCAGGTTTCTTTCCCTGAGAACTTCTACCAGTAATTGGTCAATATCAGATTGATCTTTATTGAACTGTGCAAGGAAAATCACTGGGATAAATCTCCGTGTGCTATTTGTGAACATCCAGTTCATCATGCTCAGTAGACAGTGACTGCCAGCATTGTTAGAAATTTGTTTTTTTTTTTAATTTCACATTATTAAAAAAATTTATTCTGTTTATCAAAGTAATACTTGTAATTAATTTTTTAACTCATATAGATCATAAAGAAATTGAATCCATAATTAATAACCTTCCAAAACAGAAAGCAACAGGCTGAGATGGGTTCATGGGTGATTTCTACAAAACATTTAAGAAAGAAATTATACCAATTCTCCACAATCTCTTTCAGAGAACAGTAGCAGAGGGAATAATCCCTAACTCATTCTATGAGGCTGACATTACCCGAATACCAAAACCAGATAAAGACATAATAAGAAAACTACAGACCAATATCTCTCATGAACATATGTATAAAAATCCTTGACAAAATATTAACAAATCGAATCCAAAAAAGTCTGAAAAGAATTATACACCATGGGGCTTCCCTGGTGGCGCAGTGGTTGAGAATCTGCCTGCCAATGCAGACGACACAGGTTCGAGCCCTGGTCTGGGAAGATCCCACATGCCATGGAGCAACTGGGCCCGTGAGCCACAATTACTGAGCCTGCGCGTCTGGAGCCTGTGCTCCGCAACAACAGAGGCCGCGATAGTGAGAGGCCTGCGCACCGCGATGAAGAGTGACCCCCACTTGCCACAACTAGAGAAAGCCCATGCACAGAAATGAAGACCCAGCACAGCCATAAATAAATAAATAAATAAATACATTGTGTATTATTTAAAAAAAAAAAAAAAAAAAAGAATTATACACCATGACCAAGTAGGATTTATCACAGATATGCAAGGCTGGGTCAACATTTGAAAATCAATCAGCATAATCCATCACATTGACCAACTGAAAAAGAAAAATCACATGATTATATCAATAGGTGCAGAAGAAGCATTTGACAAAATCCAACACTCATTAGTGATAAAAACTCTCAGTAAACTAGAAGTAGAGGGGAACTTTCTCAACTTGATAAGGACAATCTACAAAAAAACTACAATCATACTTAATGGAGAGAAACTCAAAGCTTTAAGACAAGGATGTTGTCCCCTCTCAGCCCTTCTTTTCAACGTGGAACTGAAGTCCTTGCTAATGCAATAAGACAAGAAAAGCGTGGTACAGCCGCTTTGGAAGACAGTTTGGTGGTTTCTTATAAAACTAAACATTCTCTTACCATATGATCTAGCAATCATACTCCTTGGTATTTACCCAAAGAACTTGAAAACTTATGTCCACAGAAAAACCTCCACATCGATATTTATAGCCGTTTCATTCATAACTGCCAAAACTTGGAAGCAACCAAGATGTCCTTCAGTAGGTGGATGGATAAACTGTGGTACATCCAGACAATGAAATATCATTCAGCACCAAAAAGAAATGAGCCCCCAAAGACATGGAGGAACCTAAATGCATTTTACTAAGTGAAAGAAGCCAATCTAAAAAGACTACAGGGGCTTCCCTGGTGGCTCAGTGGTTGAGAGTCCGCCTGCCATTGCAGGGGACATGGGTTCGTGCCCCGGTCCAGGAGGAGCCCGCATGCCGCGCAGCGGCTGGGGCCATGAGCCATGGCCGCTGGGCCTGCGCGTCCAGAGCCCGTGCTCTGCTACGGGAGAGGCCAGAAGGGTGAGAGGCCCGCGTACCGCGAAAAAAAAAAAAAAAAAAGACTACATACTGTGTAATTCCCACTATATGACATTCTGGAAAAGGCAAAACTATGGAGACAATAAAAAAGATCAGTGTTTGCCGGGTGGGGGAGGGGATATGATAGGCAGAGCACAGAGACTTTTTAAGGTAGTAAAAATACTTTGTATATTATAATAATGGATATATGTCATTATATTTTTATCCAAACCCATAGTATATACAACACTAAGAGTGAACCCTAAGGTAAACTATGGACTTTGGGTGATAATGATGTGTAGGTGTATCCTGGGACTTCCCTGGTGGTGCAGTGGTTAAGAATCTGCCTGCCAGGGCTTCCCTGTGGCGCAGTGGTTGAGAGTCCACCTGCCGATGCAGGGGACACAGGTTCGTGCCCCGGTCTGGGAAGATCCCACATGCTGCGGAGCACCTAAGCCCGTGTGCCACACCTACTGAGCCTGCACTCTAGAGCCCACGTGCTGCAACTACTGAGCCCGTGTGCTGCAACTACTGAAGCCTGTGTGCCTAGAGCCTGTGCTCCACAACAAGAGAAGCCACCACAATAAGAAGCCTGTGCATGACAACGAAGAGTAACCCCCACTCACCACAACTAGAGAAAGCTTCCGTGCAGCAACAAAGACCCAATGCAGCCAAAAATAATGAATAAATGGATTTGCCTTAAAAAAATAAATAAATAATTTTTGGGGGGATTTTTAAAAATAAACATCTAAAAAAAAACAAAGTAGGTGCATCCTTGCTAAAAAATACACCATTCTGGTGAGTGATCTTGATAATGGGAGAGGCTATGCATGTGTGGGAGCAGAGGGTATATGAGAAACCTCTGCACCTGCCTCTTAATTTTGTTATAAACCTAAAACTATTCTAAAAAAAATCAAGTGTGGGACTTCCCTGGTGGTACAATGGTTAAGACTCCGCACTCCCAATGCAGGGGGCCCGGGTTCAATCCCTGGTCAGGGAACTAGATCCCACATGTATGCTGCAACTAAGAGCTCACATGCCACAACTAAGAAGGCTGCATGCTGCAACTAAGGAGCTGGCGAGCTGCGACTAAGCAGCCCGCCTGCCAAAATTAAGATCCAGCGCAACCAAATAAAAAAAGAAAAAATCAAGTGTACTAAAATGTAGCAAATAATAAATGCCCAACCATAGGACTATGATTAATAAATGATACATTAAAAACTATAATGCAGCTATCAAATATAATTGTGAATGCTTTCAATTATGTGGGTAAATGCTTACAAAACAATATCAATCCAGAAGAGCATAGTATGAAATTGTATTTACAGTATACTCTCAATATTTAAGAATATGTGCATGGAAAAAGACTGAAAGAAATATCCTACACTATTAACAGTGATTGTCTCTACAGTCATATTATGGGTGATTATATGACTTCCTTCTTAATACTTAATTCCTGTATTCTCCAAAATTTCTACAATATTATTGTATTCCCCCCCCAAAAAATCTTTTGGAAAAATATTCCTAAATAATAAGAGTAATTCAAGGATACATAATACATTATTTTAAAACTAATAATGAATGTGAGGGGATGGATGTGCTAACTAACCTTATTGTGGTAAACACTTTGCAATATATATGTGTATACAGATGTATCAAATCATCACCTTGTACACCTTAAACTTACACAATGTTATATGTCAGTTACATCTCAATAAAGCTGGAAAAAAATTTTAATAGAAATTATAATAGGGCTTCCCTGGTGGCGCAGTGGTTGAGAGTCCGCCTGCCGATGCAGGGGACACGGGTTCGTGTCCCGGTCTGGGAAGATCCCACATGCCGCGGAGTGGCTAGGCCCGTGAGCCATGGCTGCTAAGCCTGCACGTCCGGAGCCTGTGCTCCGCAACGGGAGAAGCCACAACAATGAGAGGCCCGCGTACAGCAAAAAAAAAAAAAAAAATTATAATAACATTACAAATCAATTTACAAAAACTCCAAACAGTATCTAGAATAAACTTTATATTTTGAGAATATAGCAATAAAAAGGAAATTACTACATACACACATAACATATAATGAAATTTATTTATGAATGTTTAGATGCATACACTTGAAAGTTACCAAATAGGATAAAAAATACATTAAAAGAATATATGGCATTATCAAGTGGAGCTTACTCAAGAATTTAAGGATGTTTTAATATCATGAAAACCATAAATATAATCATATTAGGTAACTTAAATGATTAACACTATATGATTATATCAAAAGATACCAATTCCTACCCAAAGCTTCTAATAAACAAGAATAAAGGATGTTATTTCCCTTATTATAATAGAGAATATTTGTTTAAAACCAATAATTAACTTCATATTAAATGAAGAAATATCCAAAAATACCTTATTACAATTTTATTTAACAAAAAGATATAATAGAAATACATAAGACAAATATTTTTGCAGCTACAATTTTATATTTAAAAAAAAAAAACCAGGGGCTTCCCTGGTGGCGCAGTGGTTGAGAGTCCGCCTGCCGATGCAGGGGACGCGGGTTCGTGCCCCAGTCCGGGAGGATCCCACATGCCGCGGAGCGGCTGGACCTGTGAGCCATGGCCGCTGAGCCTGCGCGTCCGGAGCCTGTGCTCCGCAAACGGGAGAGGCCACAGCAGTGAGAGGCCCGCGTATCGCAAAAAAACAAAACAAAACAAAACAAAACACCACCATAAAAAAAAAAAAAAAAAGCCATCTAATACTGTTAGAACAAAGACAACTCACCTAAAGACAAATATTTTGAAAATCAATAGCATTCTGAAGATAGAGATTCCATACTTAGTAGCAATACAGATATATTTAGCCAAGAAAGAATTTATGCAATAAGGGATATTCATGACCTAGACAAAAACATGAACAAATTATAATGAAAGAAATCAAGAAATACGTTAATGATGAAGACTTAATTCCTTGATGGAAAGAATTAGTATCATAAACATAAGTCATAAAGAGTTAATTTTAGACCTAGACAATTCAAACCAAAGCATCAAAAGGATGTTTACCTTATATAACACATTCCTTAGGGAAAAAAAGATCCTTTGAATACTAAAAATATGTGAGGAGAAAGAGAATCAATGAGAACAATATGATACTGAATCAACAGATTCAAATGCAGAGTTTAATTCATTATACGGCAAAAAATATTTAACTACCAAGTGTTATAATTACCAAAAAAATAATGTTTTTGTTCAAAGCCGGGGAATAAAAGCATTGCAATGCAATGTACTAAGTGCTAGAGCTTTGAGAACACTAGGAGAGCTGCCTGTCTTGGGGTCAGGAAAGGCTAACCTGACACTTTAAATAATCTAATTTTGCCAGGTTTTGAGGCAGGAGGAGGGAAGGAGTGGCACTTATAGGGAGCATCATTTACAAATAGAGAGTCACAAGATAAAATGGCACATTCCAAAAACTGCAAGTAGGTCAATACACGCAATATTGGGCTGCATTTTAAGAACTCAATTAAAAGTCAATATTTTAAAATCAGAAAATTTCTCATAAAAATTTCTGGATTTGTGGCTGCTTTTGACAAACTGGATGATACGTCAAATTGGGCTCCGCATTCCCACGTGGAAGCAAGAGGCAGTTGTCCCTTTTAGATGGGACAGTTTGCCACAGCACTTCCTCTCTTCTCCCATTCCTCTCACATCCACCTCACTTTATCCATTTACCTTAACTTTCTAGTCCCTGTAGGGATTTGAGTTTTATGACTTGCATCCTCTGTGATGGGGACCAATGAAGGTTATGGCAGAAAAAAGCAATACGATTAGGTCTGCATTTCAAAAGGTCAACCAGGCAGCAGGGGGAGAGAGGGGTGGTAAGGAGATCAATGACATCCACAAAAGCCTATTATATTAAAAATTACAATGGGGGTACCATCCTTGAAGTGGAATAGGGGTCCATCTCGCACTTCCTACAAAAAATCTCACAAGACAGACTTGAAAACCACTGAGTTATGAAGCTGTAAATTAAATGCAAGAGGTGATGAGGGTTTAGAAAAAGGCAGTGTGTTGGGGGTGGAAAGAAAGGGCTAGAGAGGATAAAAATTTGCAAGATTTTTAAAGTGGAAAATCCTGCAACACGGGGTAACCAATCTGACACAGGGAATAAGAAGAAAGGAAAAATATAGGACAATTTGCAGGTTTTTGGCTTAAGTCATTTGGTGCTGACACTCCAAAATAAAGAACAAAAGGAGGAACAAGTCTGGAGGAAAGTCAGTCATTCAATTTAGGGTATTTGGAATTTGTGAAGCCTACAGATGTGCAGCTTCATCTCATAAGCCCTGATAAATTGCCAAAGAAACTCTAACCTGATAACTCTCTAACAGCTGAATCATCAAATTAAAATAAGAGACAGGTATGATTACATAAAATGTTTTTATAGGATGAATACCAATGGAACTAAGATTAAAATGGAATATTATAGAATTGAATAAAATATTGCAACAAAGATTACAAAGGGTCAATAACTTCATATATAAAGGCATAATTATAAGATATATAAAAAGAGGGGCTTCCCTGGTGGCACAATGGTTGAGAGTCCGCTTGCCGATGCAGGGAACGTGGGATCGTGCCCCGGTCCGGGAAGATCCCATATGCCTCAGAGCGGCTGGGCCCATGAGCCATGGCCACTGAGCCTGCGCGTCCGGAGCCTGTGCTCCGCAACGGG
>NW_006793703.1:5091659-5104787 GCF_000442215.2 Lipotes vexillifer
CAAAAAACACAAAAAAAAAAAAAAAAAAAAAAAAAAAAATATATATATATATATATATATATATATATATATATAAAGAACACAATAATGTAAAAATCTACTAAGTCTTTTAATGTAAAGAATATGCATTTATACACTATACTGTTTCCATTAAGGATTTAACATGGCTTACAAAAGAAATATAACAGTAAAAGAATAAAACGTAAATAATAATAATAAAATATAAAGATAATTATTTAATTAGCACCGGAGAAATCGTAACTAAGAAAAAAGAAGCAAATACGCAAAACATAAGAGCTTTCAGAAATACTGTTGTTGGCAACCAAAATGAAGAGATTAACAAAAGTTGCGTGGCTCTTACTGTCCATTAGGAGAAAACACAGCACCTTCTCACTTTAAAAAGGACAGTTTTGCACACCTCCCCCAATGGAAAAGAAAAGTTTTCATGATTAAAAATTTTCTAGGGGCTTCCCTGGTGGCGCAGTGGTTGAGAGTCCGCCTGCCAATGCAGGGCACACGTGTTCGTGCCCCGGTCCGGAAAGATGCCACATGCCGCAGAGCGGCTAGGCCCGTGAGCCATGGCCGCTGAGCCTGCGCGTCCGGAGCCTATGCTCCGCAACGGGAGAGGCCACAACAGTGAGAGGCCCGTGTACCGAAAAAAAAAAAAAAAAAAAATTTCTAAATTAAATAAATTTAGCTTGATGAAAAGCTCACTATGTTGGCCCTATTTCTCAAATGTTATGTTATTGCCAGACAGTTAAATTAAAAAAAAAGAAAAACTTTACACGCCAACATTTGTGGCTATTAATACAACAAACACAGGAAAGAATTTCACAAAGCTGCTTCTCTGTGGTACCCCTTGATGAAAACAAGGAAATAAACACCAGGTACAACTAAAAAGAGACAGCTGGGTGGGCAGGGGCAGAGAGAAGGGGGGAAGGGAGAAGTCAGTATGGAATGGGAGAGGTATATAGATTTCTGATGGTCCATCCTGATCCCAGAAAGAATGGATACAACTTAGAGGAATGTAAGAGCTACGCATCCTTCATACTACAGGAATCTGAGACTTTGGTAAAAGAAATGGAGAGTACACAGAGTGAGGTAGAAATCTCTGGTGAGCACCCGTAAGTTATATACTCTGTGGTGTCGGCTGAGGATGGATCCACGAGAGTTGGATATAATATCATATACAGTCAACATGCTTTTACGAAAATTAAGGAGCCTATTAAAGGCCAAGTCACATCAGCACAGAGGAGGGCCCCAGCAATTAAAGGGCATGTACAAACTACAAAAATAAAGACATATGGAAAGAAGACATACGGAAGAATATTTACTTGCATATATATATACATATATATATATGTATATATATATATATTTTTAAACCCATGCCCCCTGCAATGGAAGTGCAGAGTCCTAACCACTGGACCGCCAGGGACCCGCATGCATTTTTAAAGAAATGAAAATCAAGAGTATCATTCAGCAACTATACGTGAAGCAAAAGTAAAGAATAACGTAAAAATTTAATATTGTGTGGATTTTAAGAAAAGAGTTATATTCAAAATTTGTTAGAATCAAAATATCCCAGAATAATGGAACTAGTTAAGCCAACGATGATATATTAGTGTATCTGTGCATGAAAATGATTACGCATGATAAATGTGAACAAATATGGAGAGATGCTTACGGAATACTAAGAAAAAAAAAAAAAAAAAGCATAAAGTGTATGTAGTCCCTGAATACCACAATGTAAAAACTATGTATATAGGCGTACAGAAAAGCACTTGGCTGGGTCACAGAACAAGTCCACAGGAGCCTGCCTCTTTAAGAGCTCTGGCCGGCCAGCCTGGGGCAAGCTCTCAGGAACTGCAGGATTTGCCCAGGACTGACCTCATCTACTCTCAGGTTTTACTCTCCCTTTGCCTGTTCAATGTCTAACCTCATCCTCAACCACGCACCCCCAGTTTTATCCTCCCAATCTGGCATTTTCTCCTTCTCCGTCTTCTTTAATTCTCACCACAACCTGTGAGGTAGGTATCACTGTGGCTATTATTAATAAACGATTAAATGAGTGAATGGTTACAACTTAAATCTCAACAGAAGCTTTGTTTTCAGACCTTCCAATAGGACAACATTCCTCTTATTTCACTGACGTCCTCTAAGGTTTACCTGCACATGGCTTCTTGGCTGACTCAGCCGGGCCAGAGACCAGAGGACCGGCCTCTGCAGCCCTAGCTGCGTGTACTCCTTGTTTCTCAAGGCCCTGGAAATGCTCAGCAGAAGACGCTGAATTATCTAAAAAGAAGAAGAAAAAGATGAGGTTTCCTGCCATACCCCTTTACTCTAAATTTCATTCTACATTGGGATCATCAGCCCAGCTAATCAGATCACTGATAAAACTCCCAACACTTTGTATTTGGAGAGTTCGTGTCTTCTGGAGTAAAATATACATATATATTTATATATCTCAACAGCAAGCAGAAAGTCACATTTCATAGCTAGGAGAGACCCACTAAACAAGACCAGATCTAGAGAATAACAGGCCCTACCCACAGTACAGTGTAGAACGTCCCTGCCACCATTTAGGGACACACCTACACAGGCTCTGACACTGGTACATGCAGAAGCCTCCCTACCTTCAAACCACCACTCATAGTTGGCCACTACCATCCCAACACAAGAAAATTCCAAATTAAAGCTTAGGGACTCTGACTTTGATGATCTGGTTTTCCTATCAGCAATTCTCCAAAGCCCACCACCCAATGAAACTGATTTTCAGCTATAAGCAAAACTAATGGGATAAGTACTCTCACATTGTGATTTAAGAAAACCAAGCCACACTTTATAGACCTTAAAAAAGGACAGACTATGTGGCAATATGAGAAGATATTTATGATGTTGTACAATGTGAAAATGAAAGATACTAAACTAATGCAGACTTTGACCACCACTGGACTAGTATTTTCTAGTAACAGGACTGAAGGGCCTGTAATTAAATAGTACCAATTATTATGGATTAGAGTGAGTGGAGTCATATGTGATTTTTATGTTTACTCTCTATTTTCCAAATTCTTCTGTAATGTGGTTAAAATTTCCTAAAAATTTAAGAAAAAACTTTAACTCAATTTAATAAAAGAAAGCCATCCCTACATTATCCTTACCTAGATTCTAGTCACTAGCCCACCTCCCTCCTCTTTTCACCTACCAAAGCGGTTAAGACTGTTCTTCCTACTTCCTGACCCCCAACTTACCGAGGAACTACACTGTTCAAACACTTGGGCAGAGGCTATTAGCTGGCAGCGCTGAAAATAAACTCCATCCCTTCCCTCCTTTGGTTAGAATCAGTTCCATATCATAGAATGTTGACTGATGAAGCTTCCCCAAGGACAGAGCAGCAATTAACCTAGGAAGTGCTTTTTCCCCAGACTCACTTTCAGCTCAGCACTACACTGCTGACAGTGTTTTGTCTACCTCTGAGAGTCTCACCTTTATTTTCAAGCATCTTGTGCAGCTTCATGTGCTTGTAGGTAGCAATTATCTGAAAATTAACGACACTTGGAATATTCAATCCTTGGTCCTGCAGCAGCTGCAGGGATGTAGCGTGAATTAGCTGATGAGACCGCTTGCACTTCGGCAGCCTGCACTCTCCCCTGACAAAGGACTTGCACACGTGAAACTTGCTGCATTTATCCTTGAGGTTGCAGTAACCATACAGGGCTTCACCTTTGTTGTAGAGCAAACAGACCTGGTACAGAAGTGAAGCAACACTTAGGACGTTCATTTTCACTGTATCTCTTAAGCCAGTAAAGGACAGCTTCTCTAAATGGCACCTTCTGATCATCAGTGGCTATTAAAATCATCGTGGGTGAAAGGCAGATGGGTATATAATAGTTCCTCCACCCACATCTCCCCTAGCTGTTACTAATGTTCAGCTGCCCCTCTCTGACCTTGACTCTCAGTTGGCCCGCCCTCCTATCCCAGAGCCTGTAGCCAATGAGTGACTTCTATGCAGGTACAAAAGGCTGGCCCCCTTGCCTCAAGGCTAGAACGATTCTTCGATGTAATTTTTGCTCTAGAGCCCGGGCATGAATCAAGTCAAGGCCAGACTTCACCTTGCTTGTAGCTCTCCCGTCCCTCTTTTTTACTTTACAGATTTTCCCCAAGGATCCCTCCTTCAATAGATCACATGCACCTAAAACACTATGTCAGGCTCTGCTTCCAGGGAAACCAACCTGGAAGCGTGAACAGATAATTTATTATCCAAACTAGGGCATTTTTCAGGGAGCACTATTAATATTTGCATTGGGACCAGACACTGTGTGCCTCCTGAGATGATGCAATAGGAAATACAACTTTCGAGGTATTAGCATTAAAGTCTGACATGGCTGGAAACCCCCCAGTCCCAGGCAACCAGGGACTGTTAGTCACCCTAACAATACACCAAATATACAAAAAATTCTTGCTACAAAATCAAGCCTAAATCCAATCAAAGGTCCAGATCTATCAATTTACAGAAAATACAGGGGATAGAGGAACATGTTAAATGATATTAGAAGAACACAATTAGTCAAACCTTAAAACGTGGGAAGATTCTAGTGGACACAAATGACCTGGTTTAAAACAAAATGGTATCAGAGAACAAATGAATGGCTGCCAGAAGGGAGGTGGGTGGAGGATGGGTGAAATAATTGAAGGGAATTAAGAGGTACAAGCTTCCAGTTATAAAATAAGTCATGCGAGATTCATTGTAGTGATTTTTTCATAATGTATGAAAATACTGAATCACTATGTTATATACCTGAAACCAATATAATATTATAAATAATTATACTTCAAAAAAAATTTTCAGAAAATAAAAAAATAATAAGTCATGAGATCAACCAACAAGGGATTAAGCTCCAAAATATACAAATAGCTCATGCAGCTCAATATCAGAAAAACAAAAAAACAAATCAAAAAATGGGCAGAAGATCTAAATAGACATTTCTCCAAAGAAGACATACAGATGGCCAAGAGACACATGAAAAGATGCTCAACATCATTAATTATTAGAGAAATGCAAATGAAAACTACAATGAGGTATCACCTCATAGCTGTCAGAAAGGCCATCATCAAAAAAATCTACAAACAATAAATGCTGGAGAGGGTGTGGAGAAAAGGGAACCCTCCTACACTGTTGGTGGGAATGTAAATTGGTACAATCATTATGGAGAACAGTATGGACACTAAAACTAGAGCTACCATATGATCCAGCAATCCCACTCCTAGGCATATATCCAGAGAAAACCGTAATTCGAAAAGATACATGCACCCCAATGTTCATTGCAGCACTATTCACAACAGCCAGGACATGGAAGCAACCTAAATGTCCATCAACAGGGGAATGGATAAAGAAGATGTGGTACATACATGCAATGCAGTATTACTCAGCCATAAAAAGAAAGAATGAAATAATGCCATCTGCAGCAACACGGTTGGACCCAGAGATTGCCATACTGAGTGAAGTAAGACAAAGATATCATATGATACTACTTATACGTGGAATCTAAAAACATGATACAGATGAACTTATTTACAAAACAGAAATAGAGTCACAGATGTAAAAAAAAAACAACTTATGGTTACCAGAGGGGAAAGAAGGGGGAGGGATAAATTGGGAGACTGGGATTGACATATACAGACTACTACATATAAAACAGATAACTAATAAGGACCTACTGCATAGCACAGGGAGCTCTACTCAATACTCCGTAATGACCTACATGGGAAAAGAATCTAAAGAAGAGTGGATATATGTGTATGTAAAACTGATTCACTTTGCTGTACAGCAGAAACTAACACAACATTGTAAATCAACTATACTCCAATAAAAAAATTTTTTTAAAGTCATGGTGATATAAAGAATATCGTCAATAACACTGTAATAACTTTGTATGGAGACAGATGATTATTAGACTTACCATGGTGATCATTCCATATGTATTTAAACGTCATACATATGAAACCAACATAATATTGCACATCAATTATACTTCAATCAGTAAGCCAAAACATGGTATGCTGCCTATGATTGTGATGCCAATTTTCTAAAATGAACCCATAATTTTAGTGCAACCCCAGAGAATTCCTATAAAATAGTTTTAGGAATTTGAATGATTCCAAAGCTCATCTGAAAAAGGAAAGAAGTGAGAATCAATTAATGAAAAAAAGAAACAGGAAGCCAGACAGTTTTTTGAAAAATAGAAGCATTAAAATAAAAATGTAAAAAAACTCACAAAATGAGTATAAGTTAAGGCCTCTACAAGACAGTATTAAGCACATATAGTCTTATTGCTCAGCTCTAGTAAATCTTGAAGCAACAGATTATTCTGACTTGGGGGCTAGGTCTAGGATCTGTTTTCTTTGATTGCCTGTACATTCTGGAACCAGTATCACACTGTTTAATGAAAGTAGTTTATATTTTAAGATATGATGGTACGAGTCTCTATGCCCAGTTTATTATAAAAGGATATATAACTCAGGAATAGTTGGATGGAAGAGATGCATAGGGCAAGGTATGTGGGAAAGGGTGTGGAGCTTCCATGCTTTATCTGGGCGCCACTCTCCCAGCACCTCCACATGTTCACCAACCTGGAAGCTCTCCAAAGCCATCCTTTTGGATTGTTTAAATCACGGGCCATTGGTAATTGAACTTAATCTCTAGGCCCTTTTCCCTCCCAGGAGGTGGGAGTGGGACTGAAAGTTCCAACCTTCTAATCACATGACTGGCTCTTAAGGAAACCAGCTCCCATCCCTAGGTTACCTAGAGGTTTTCCAAAAGTCACCACATGAACATACCAAAAGTCACTTTTTATCGCTCCCACGTTTGACATGTACATACCGCTATATTTAAAATGGATAACCAGGGACTTCCCTGGTAGTGCAGAGGCTAAGAATCCGCCTGCCAACGCAGGGGACGTGGGTTTGAGCCCTGGTCCGGGCAGATTCCACATGCCACGGAGCAACTAAGCCTGTGTACCACACTACTGAAGCCCGCGTGCCACAAATACTGAGCCCAGGTGCTGCAACTACTGAAGCCCGCGCACCTAGAGCCTGTGCTCTGCAACAGGAGAAGCCATCACAGTGAGAAGCACACACACCGCAACGAAGAGTAGCCCCTGCTCACCACAACTAGAGAAAGTCCGCATACAGCAACAAAGACCCAACACAGACAAAAATTAATAAATAAATTAATTAATTTAAAAAAAAAGTAAAATGGATAACCAACAAGGACCTACTGTATAGCACAGGAAACTGCTCAATATTATGTAACAACCTAAATGGGAAAAGAATTTTTAAAAAAATAGATACATATATATGTATAATTGAATCACTCTGCTGTATACCTGAAACTATCACTACATTGTTAATCAACTATACTCCAATATAAACTAAAAAGTTAAAAAAAAATTTAGGAAATTCCAAGGGTCTTAGGAACTCTGTGCCAGGGGCAGAGACAAATACCAAATATATATTTCTTATTATAAATCACAATATCACAATACTTGCCCCTTATTGATTTTTTATGTGTACTGTACCTATATTACATACTGAATCCTTAGGAGTGTGGCAAAAAGGAATCACCAGGCATTTTCACACATGAGATGTGAGGTACCACTCCTGCCTCATCCACTGTGCTTGTCCACGGTTCCTGCTGTCTTGGCCGTGTTTTGTGCCACGTGCCACGCACCTCCAGTTCCAGATGATTAGATGGAAGGCAGGCTCCTATCTTTTTTTTTTTTTTTTTTTTTTTTTGCAGTACGCGGGCCTCTCACTGTTGTGGCCTCTCCCGTTGCGGAGCACAGGCTCCGGACGCGCAGGCTCAGCAGCCATGGCTCACGGGCCTAGCCGCTCCGTGGCATGTGGGATCTTCCCGGACCGGGGCACGAACCCGTCTCCCCTGCATCGGCAGGCGGACTCTCAACCACTGCACCACCAGGGAAGCCCCAGGCTCCTATCTTAAACGCAGCCAACCCATCAACTGCTCACAGAACACTGACATAGTCTAATATGACAAGATGAGGCTGGCCCCAGGATACTCGGGTAGAAGCCATAAAGAAAAAAATGCAATAAGTTTAACAACAGAAACATGTTCAGCTTCTATAAGTCAAAAAAATTCATAAACATTAAAGGTAAACAGAAGTTGCACTGCCCCTTCTCTCTGAGACAAAACAGACCACCACCCCCCACCCCCACTATAGCTGCCGCATCCTCCTCTCCAGATCTGCCAAGATCTCTCGTAATACTTTCTTTGGGGATTCCAACCCTTCTGTTAAAAAAATTCTTTGTGTATAGCTAAACAGATACAAACGTGCTCATTCTGCCATAATAGCAGTTATAATGGGTACCTTTGGAACAACATAATGTAGTTCCAAAACTATTCAAATTAATATCTAAAGCCCCCAAAAAGTAAATGGGGGGGGGGGATATTTGTAACAAATGTGACCAAAAAAGGGATCTGTATCGTTAAAGACATCTTATGAATTAACAGGAAAAGACAAACGCCTGGATAGAAAAGTCAACAAAAGTATAAACAGGTAATTCACAGAACACAGGCTTCATAATCAGACAAAACTAAATTCAAATCTGCCATTTTCTATGTGACCTTGGGCAATTTATTTAATCGAGCCTCAGTTGCCTCACCTGTAAAATGGGGACAGGCATACCTCACTCATAGGCTATTAATCAGCTAAGGTATATGAATTACTCAGCATTCAGTAAGAACTAAAAAAACCAGTAGCCATTATTATTATTTCTATATCATACTTCTTGCGTATCAAAGCCCAGTAAAATCACAGCCTGCAGAAAGGCCAGGACTGTATCATACCCACCCCCCTTCCCCTCAGGCTGTCCTCTGTAAGCAGATTGTTGATGTTCTCCCCTGACTTTTTTCAAGGTGCAGACAATATGAGGGTGACTCCTTAGTGACTCACCTCTGGTAAAAGGCAGGGGTCATTCTGCAAAAGAAGGATCCGAAGCTGGGCCTCATTGAGACCAAACAGTCCCTGGTTTTTCAGGACCTGGATGTTGACAGGTATGTGGATATCATGAGAAAGGGTGCAGGTAGACCTAGAACACAAAGGTCTGAATCAGAGGCCCAGACGAAGAGGGAGCCAGACTGTCAAATCCCTTCCCTAGGGTCACTTTCAACTTACAGGTGAAGTTACACAATTTTCCATGAACCCATGGATACTACAGTCTAATAAGCTCTGATAATAAGAAAGCTGGGATGAAGCAACTCCCCTCCCAGAGCCATATAATTCTGAATGAGGATGCTTTAAGGCCAAAGGGACCCGCTCCCCCAGTCACCTGCCTTGACAGAGGGTGCCCGTGGGTGGGTTCTGCAGAGGACCGCACTGGGCCTTCTCCACCCCAAGCGGCTGCGCCCCCCACCATCCACCAACCTTAAACAGAATGCATGCCTCCTCCCCCCACCCCGCTTTGGGGGGCTAGAGGAAACCGAGGAAGACTGGAGTTAGGAGGCCGCCTCTAACGACCTCTTCCAAATCATCCAGCCCTCAGTTTCCTGGAGGGGGGGGTGTCAAACTAAATCGCGCTTTCTAAACCTAGAGAGCACAGACTCGCGTCTGTAAAACTGTGCTCAAGTGGGAAGGGCCGATCTCTGGATAAAGGATCCATGAATCTCATGGGGTCCTCAAATGGCCCCCAAAGGGCCACTGGTGGAAATGAACGCAAAAGTCCCAACCTGATTTATGCCGGCCGTGCTGTGGAGGATCTCGGGGGGCGGGGGGGAGGGGGAAGAAGCTGCAGTCTGGGGCGGGGGGAGGCTGTTGAGAAGTCCAAGTCCGGACGAGCTTCCGCCTCATTCCGCAGCTGGGAGCACGGGGAGGCCTCCCAGCGAAGGACCCGGAGGGGCCCCTTCCCGGGGCTTTCCTTCCGCCCTTCCGAAGGGGGGCGTCCGGCCCGGACCAACGACCCCTTTTCTTACTTCTTAGCTGGGTCCCGCTTCCGGCTGGCCAGGCCAGGCCCGCGGCCCGTGCGCCCTGACCGCCGCGTCCCGCCCGCCGCCCCGACCCGTCCGCAGCCTCACCAGCAGTCGCGGTTCGGGCACTTGCCCATCATGTGGCGGCGGCAGAGGTGCAGCTGGTCGCAGGCCTGGCACTCGCCGCGCTGGTAGCGAGCGCAGAGGCGCGCGGAGGACACAGCCACAACCCGCCAGGCCGAGGGGCCGCCGCCGCCGCCAGCGCAGCCCTCGCCGGCCGCCACCTCGGCCTCGGCGTCCCACGGGTCCTCCCGCACCTCCACCTCCTGCAGCAGGAAGCGGTCGGGCCCGGCCTGACGCAGCACGTCCCGCAGCCGGGCCTCCGAGAGCTCCACGTGGCCGCGCAGATCCTGCAGGAACATGCGGCCGCCGTGGGCGCACAGCACCTTGGTGAGGAACGAGCATACCGTGGGCTCCGCCATGGTCGCGGCCCGGCTCCGTGTGCGGAAATCCGAAGCGGGCAGACTCCTCCCAGTCACGTCCAAGACTACAAACCGCGTTCCCGGGGCGGGCCGGGGGGAGGGTGGGCGAGGGGCGGCCGCCCGCGGGCTGCGGCGCAGAGAGGCGGGCTCCGGGGCCTGGGTCCACCCTGGGCGCGGATCGGGCGGGGACAGACTTGATTGAGCGCCTGCTCTGCGCCAGGCACCCTTCAAAGTTAAGTCCTCGCCTGGAGGGGCTCGTATAGTCGGGGGGGAATTTGAGATACTGGTAAGGGCTACAAAGAAGATGAAACAGGGAATGTGGTAGAAGGTGCCTAGCTGGGCGGCGTTAGGTAGCTGGGAGAGGAAGACCTCAGGACTTAGCCACTAGCCACAGTTAAGCATTTGAAATGTGACCAGTGCGAGTTGGAACGTGCTTCAAGTGTGAAATACACATACACCGGATTTGGAAGCTTTAGAATGCAGAGAGTGTAAACTTCATATTCATGATGTTAAACTGATAATATTTAAATAAAACGTTATTATAATTTCATCTGTTTCTTTTACTTCTAATGTAGCTATGAGAAAATGTAAAATGGCTCACTTTATATTTCTGTTGGACAGCATCTGTTTAGACCTGTACATTTATTAAGGAGCTATCTTTTTGCCCAACACCACGCTGATTTAATGACTATTTTTTGAGCCAACCGCTAATGCAGCAACAGAGTATAAAGATGAATAAAACATAATTGAGGAACTCAACTAGCCGAGTTGCTGTCTTAACAGGGTGGTTGTGAGGATTAAATGAGTTAATGTCACATAAAGAAGCCAAAGAGGAAGGCCACTTTAGCTTCCAGATGCCAGAAGACATTCTCTGCCGTGTTAAGAAATCTGGACTTACGGAAGACTTTGGGAAGCTACTGAAGGAATTTCCGCTGGCGAGTGACGGTGATCCCTCTGCCTAGAATGCTCCCCCGCACCCCTTTCTAGATGTCTCCTTTTTGTCATTCAACTCTGAGCTTAAATGTCTTCTCTTTAGCAAGGCCTTTCCTAAAGGAGCACCCAGGTCTCTGCATGGAACTTATCACTCATGTTTTTCTTCTTACTTATTTATATATTTGTAGAATTCAAACGTGTGAAAGCAGGAATTTTGTGTCTTATTCCTTGCTGTATCCCCAACACTTAAAAACAGTGCCTGGCTATATTGTAGGATAGGTGTTTTTTATTTTGTTTTTGTTTTTTAAAAAATTTTGTAGTAGACAATTTTTCAAGCGGGAAATTAGAAGACAGTGAAATAAGCACCCATATATATCTATTTCCTCGTGTTATAAAATCTTAACACTTTGTCCTATGTTATTTGCCTGATTGTTTTGGCTGAGAATTTGTAAGTTTCAATTTCAATTTCTAGATAATTCAATCCTAAATACTTCAGTAGGCATGACTTTTTTTTTTTTTTTTTTTTTTTGCGGCAAGCGGGCTTCCCACCGCCGCGGCCCCTCCCGTTGCAAAGCACAGGGTCCGGACGCGCAGGCTCAGCGGCCATGGCCCACGGACCCAGCCACTCCGCGGCATGTGGGATCCTCCCGGACCGGGGCACGAACCCGTGTCCCATGCCTTGGCAGGGGGGCCCCCCACCCCCTTGGCAGGCGGACTCCCAACCACTGCGCCACCAGGGAAGCCCAGGCATGACTTTTAAAAATGGTAAATTTTCCTACATAATCCTAACATCATTTTCATAATTAACAAAAGTAACTGTAACTTTCCTTAACACTTCTAATATAGGATAGGTGTTTTAGAAAGATCCCTGGCAGTAATAAGAATGGATTTCTAGAAAAGCAAGACAGGATAAGGAATAACAGAAGAGAAACACGAGTTGAGGGATTATCATCTCAATTTTTATTGTGTTGTTTGCAGTGGGCAATCCAAGAGAAGATGCTCAGTGGGCAGTTGTATTTACAAGTCAAGAGCTTAAGAAAGATTGAAGAGACTATTTGACTGACATCAGAGTACTAGTAATTGGAGCTGTGAGAGTTGATAAGGTCACTCAGCACAAATAAAGTGAGGAACAGAGATGGGAGGATAGAACCTTGGGGAGTAGCAACATCAAACATTTCTGAAAAATTGAGAGCCTACTACAGCAAAGTAAATGAACAAATAACTAAGTGGAAAACTCAAGCATCTGCTCATGCTTGGTTTGATGCCACTTTGTATATTTGAATGTAGGTGTTTTTGACAGCAATGGGTTGGCTATACATTGTTTTATTTACATTGAAGTCCATAACAAATGGCAAATCTTACCTTCAGTTTAATCATATCTATGTTGCCATATAAAGGTTTTCTCTCTCCATCCAAAGCTTTATGATTAAAAACGAATGAGGGGCTTCCCTGGTGGCACAGTGGCTGGGAGTCCGCCTGCCGATTCAGGGGACATGGGTTCGTGCCCGGGTCCGGGAAGATCCCACATGCCGCGGAGCAGCTGGGCCCATGAGCCATGGCCTCGGGGCCTGCGCGTCCGGAGCCTGTGCTCCGCAACAGGAGAGGCCACAACAGTGAGAGGCCCGCGTACCACACACACAAAAATAATAATAATAAATAAAAACGAATGAGTGGGGACTTCCCTGGTGGCACAGTGGTTAAGAATCCGCCTGCCAATGCAGGGGACACGGG
>NW_006793703.1:5104931-5107509 GCF_000442215.2 Lipotes vexillifer
CAAAATTTTTGAGTGGGCTTTTTTTTTTTTTTTTTTTTTTTTTTTTTGCGGCAAGCGGGCTTCCCACCGCCGCGGCCCCTCCCGTTGCAAAGCACAGGGTCCGGACGCGCAGGCTCAGCGGCCATGGCCCACGGACCCAGCCACTCCGCGGCATGTGGGATCCTCCCGGACCGGGGCACGAACCCGTGTCCCATGCCTTGGCAGGCGGACTCCCAACCACTGCGCCACCAGGGAAGCCCAGGCATGACTTTTAAAAATGGTAAATTTTCCTAAATAATCCTAACATCATTTTCATAATTAACAAAAGTAACTGTAACTTTCCTTAACACTTCTAATATAGGATAGGTGTTTTAGAAAGATCCCTGGCAGTAATAAGAATGGATTTCTAGAAAAGCAAGACAGGATAAGGAATAACAGAAGAGAAACACGAGTTGAGGGATTATCATCTCAATTTTTATTGTGTTGTTTGCAGTGGGCAATCCAAGAGAAGATGCTCAGTGGGCAGTTGTATTTACAAGTCAAGAGCTTAAGAAAGATTGAAGAGACTATTTGACTGACATCAGAGTACTAGTAATTGGAGCTGTGAGAGTTGATAAGGTCACTCAGCACAAATAAAGTGAGGAACAGAGATGGGAGGATAGAACCTTGGGGAGTAGCAACATCAAACATTTCTGAAAAATTGAGAGCCTACTACAGCAAAGTAAATGAACAAATAACTAAGTGGAAAACTCAAGCATCTGCTCATGCTTGGTTTGATGCCACTTTGTATATTTGAATGTAGGTGTTTTTGACAGCAATGGGTTGGCTATACATTGTTTTATTTACATTGAAGTCCATAACAAATGGCAAATCTTACCTTCAGTTTAATCATATCTATGTTGCCATATAAAGGTTTTCTCTCTCCATCCAAAGCTTTATGATTAAAAACGAATGAGGGGCTTCCCTGGTGGCACAGTGGCTGGGAGTCCGCCTGCCGATTCAGGGGACATGGGTTCGTGCCCGGGTCCGGGAAGATCCCACATGCCGCGGAGCAGCTGGGCCCATGAGCCATGGCCTCGGGGCCTGCGCGTCCGGAGCCTGTGCTCCGCAACAGGAGAGGCCACAACAGTGAGAGGCCCGCGTACCACACACACAAAAATAATAATAATAAATAAAAACGAATGAGTGGGGACTTCCCTGGTGGCACAGTGGTTAAGAATCCGCCTGCCAATGCAGGGGACACGGGTTTGAGCCCTGGTCTGGGAGGATCCCACATGCTGCGGAGCTACTAAGCCCATGTGCCACAGCTACTGAGCCTGCACTCCAGAGCCCGCGAGCCACAACTACTGAAGCCCGCGTGGCACAACTACTGAAGCCCATGCGCCTAGAGCCTGTGCTCCGCAACAGGAGAAGCCACCGCAATGAGAAGCCCGCGCACCGCAACGAAGAGTAGCCCCCACTCGCCGCAACAACAGAAAGCCCACACGCAGCAACGAAGACCCAACACAGCCAAAAATAAATATAAATAAATAAACTTATTTATTAAAAAAAAAAAGTGGAGAAGGGCTTTTGAAGGAGTGACTGATAGGACAATTCTGCTGAAGATCATTTATATTTTTTTAACTTTTGTGCCTCAGCCTGGCCCTGTTCCCACCCCTAAGCTGCGTCAGCAGTTTCCAGCGTCTCCCTGTCTCAGCCCTTAGACAAAAGATGTGCCAACCAACTGCAGGCTTCTGCATCACAGCCACCCCACCTTCCCCTGGCAGTGTGCTAAAGGCTCCTTGGTCATTGAATCCTGGAATGATGAATCTGGAAGAGGCAACACACATCCTCTATCCCCCACTGAATAAACTGGTGTCTGCAATTGATTATCTTTTTGGAGATACCTGGAAATAGAGCAAATAAAAGCAGCAGAGCCAAAATTAATATTTATTTCCTTTTATTAGATAATCTCAAATGGAGCTTGGAGAAGAACAGGAAGGAATACAACTACTGAATTATAAGAAATTGAGCTCACTTTATTCAACAAAATTTATCCAATGTATCAGCATATCAAGCAGTCAGCTAGGTATCTGGGGTGGCACAGTGAACAAGACAGGTTGACTCAGCTCTCATGGAGCTCACATTCTAATGCAGAAAGCAGACAACTCCAGGTTGGATAGATGCTTAAAATGAACAAAGCAAGGTGCAAACTGTTTTAAAAACCAGAGATCCGGGAGGCAAGCATCCAATTTAATCTATAGAAGGACTCCTTATGGAGGTTAGTAAGCTAATCTAAAAATGCTAGGTGTTAACTAAGTTGAGTGGTTCTCACTGCGGTATTTTAGAAATTGATGGATTGTTGGCTTCACAATAATTGCGGACTTTTACTGGCATTGAGTGGATGTAACTAGGGAAAACAGATGCCCTGCAGTGTATGGGTTAGTCCCACACAAAGAATTATTCGGTACCCTATACGACTTTCTAATGTCCGGTTGGACATTTATGTAGGACTTACAGCTCGCCTGAGAAAATATAATTCCTTTTTTCCTCTTAGACAATCTGTAATTTGTCTTGTCCTATTATCCTTATTTCAATTAACGTAATTACGCTCTTTCCC
>NW_006793703.1:5107526-5116064 GCF_000442215.2 Lipotes vexillifer
CTTTCCCTTACCACATACAGAGAAGGTATATGGTCTGTTATGACTTACCCTAATACTGATTTTCATTCTGGTGTCACCCATACTAATAATCTTTCCTTCTCCTGTACTTGTTTACAGGAAATAGCCTCTGATCGACTCTTAAATCCAAACCTATTCACTATAAGTAGAAGTAGGTATCTATTTCATGATGTCGTATAGCGTGGTCATGCTGGAGCATTTACACATTGATATTCATTTTATCCTTATTACAAACTTCTTTCCTTCTGTTTCTCCATTATAATAGTTAGGGCAGTAAATTGATTCCTTAAGAAATTCATGTAGATTGTAGTATCTGAATCATCTCAGGACGGCAAAGGGGATGTTACAAATTGCTCTGAAAAAGGTGAATAGATCTGATAGGGTATGTGGTTGCCACCGTAACGGCAGTGGGGGAGAGGGCGCTACTGGCATTTAGTATGTGAGAGCCAAGTATGCTGAATATATTGCAATACGTTGGACAGCTCCTCACTATAAGTAATTACTCTGCATGCTATACGAATTTTGAATGTCTCACTAGACATTCGTGTATGACCTACAGCTCGCCTGCAAGAATATAGTTATTTCCTCATTTTCTCCATTTCGACAATCTGTAGATTTTCTCTTTTTTTAAGTTTATTTTATTTTATTATTTTTTTTAATTTTTAATTTTTTAATTTTTTTGGCTGCACCACACAGCATGTGGGATCTTAGTTCCCCAACCAGAGATCGAACTACTGCCCCCTGCATTGGAAGCACGGAGTCCTAACCACTGGACCACCAGGGAAGTCCCTAGATTTTCTTGCATAGTATCTTCATTTCAGTTAAGGTGGTTTCGTTCTTTCTCTTATAGAAATAAGTATTATCATATGCAGATAAGTTACTGTATCACTAGTTTTGATTCCAATGTCCACTCGTATCCCTGCTTTTTTATTTTCTCATACTTCTTTATGCAGAATAGCTTCTGATCTCCTACCTTCTTTTAAGTTCAGATTTATTCTTTATAAGTAGATGTAAACGTCTGACTACTTAATGAGGTCTTGTAGTATAGTTGTGCCCAAGTTATGAACCTTTCATTCCCTTTTATGTTGATATTAATTTTATTTAATTTTTACTTTCCTTCTAAAATTGTTTATAGGTAGAGTATATTACCACTGAATTGCATTTTGAGGATAATGAAGAGGATGTTACAAAGCATTTGTCATTAAAAAAAAAAAAAAAAAAGGGAAGGAATGGGGGGGGAGAACCACCGAGCTAGGTTAAAAGCGGCACCGAAGAACTGAAAGAAAGCCAGGGTGACTGTGAAAGACAATAAATGAGAGGATAGGGAAGGGAGAGAGCCTGTGGAGCCATGATGATGATTTTGAACTTTATTCTAAAGGCATGATCAGATTTGTGTTTTGAAAGTAAAAAGTTTTAAATTCTTGCTGCTAAGCAAAGAACAAGTTAAAAGGCGACAAAGAGATATTTAAAGAGGAAAACATGGGAACTGCTTAGATGTGCCGGGGAGGGAAAGAAAGGAGCAGATGCTTTTCTGGGGGGAAAACTGATTTGTTTGAGATAGGCAGATGGAGAGCTCAATTGTGGACATGCTGAATTAGAGATGGCTGTGAAAGATCCAACTAGAGATGTCCAGTGGGCAGTCGGACAGAGTTGGATAAATAGCATCTCTACAATGTGAGGGTCAAGATCAGGAAGTGAAAACTCCAAAACAGAAGCTACCATGAAAAAAGTAAGTGAATGAAAATATTTTTGGCAAGCCTCTCAAAAAATAACCCTACCCTAAAATATATCTCATACATTTGTTACTGTTGGAGCCCTTTAAAGCCAAGGAGCTGTAGAGATCTCTGCACTGCTCTAAAATCTAATATAAAATCAACTCTAATGCTAATTAATTTTTATAACATACCTGCTGGAAGGAACTGTAACAGGAAATGTTGGCGACTCATATGCAATGTTGAAAACGAAAATTGGAAGGAAAACCCTGATTCATAATAAGAAAGGAACTCTTGGTCCAGGCACCTCAGCTGCTCTAAAAACTGATTGTGCTACAATTCCACACAATCCGTCATATTTAGAAAAAGAAGCCCCTAGCAGGTGCGAGGCTTGTTTGGGACACTGTTCTCTTCGTTCTGATTCTGTCTCACTAGGAAACTCATCTCACTTCCTTAGGGGCCCATCCTTCAGCAGATGGCCCTGCTCCTAATTTCTTGACGAGCCTCAACTGCCACAGGGAACGACTACAACAGCACTCAGATTTCTCAGTCGTGCTTGTGTGAATCTGGTTACTGCAACTCAGTCCCCCAAAAATACCAACCAACACTTCATGAAAGTCTGACCTGAAAAAAGGCTTCTCTGTAATCATACTAGTTAGAATATAAACGTCTACTTTGCCATAATTTCGTAGAGCCCAAATGGGCAGTTAACTCCAGTTGGTTGCTTCTCTCTGAGCCCCACTTAGCAGCTTTTTTTATTGAATTTCAGAAAGAGTCAACCTGGATGAAGTGTCCTAAATAAACGTAGAGATAAAGAAATGCATGCCCCCAAATCAGTTTCACCACAAAAAAAGGTATAATACTGCAGTTATGTCCGTGCTAGCATTTCAATTGCCCTTACATTTCTTCGCCCAGTGTATCCCTAAGAATTTTCCACCAACTTTTCACAATCTTCCATCCAAGATTTGCTTGTACTGTCTTATGTCTTTATTTCAATAGGCATTTTTAGATTTCTCTCAAATTTCCCAAATTAACCAAAACAAAACCATGTCATGCAATAAACTAAAAGAGTAGTTGGGAGAGAAAGTTTGCTGCAATTACAGAAGTTTTAGAAGTGAGCCTTTACCAGTTACATCTAAGGCAGTGATTCCCAAACTTTATGACACATTTCAATCCTCTTCCTGGCTCTCATCCCCAGAAAAAGTGATTTAGTTGGAATGGGGTGAAATCTGAACAGTGGAATGTTTTAGAGCTTCCCAGATGATTCAAATATGCAGCAAAATTTGGGAACCACTGATCAAAGGCATTTATAGGAGAGGAAATGTAAGTTTAACTATTATCTGGGGCAGTCTGGTTCTATAAGTGAACAGAATGGTTATGGCATCCTTTATGACGCTGTAACCAACATTTCTAACTAATCACGCAGGCTTTGTCTATTTCCGTATATTCAATCACATATTCTGGGTAAATCTGATCTTTCTGAAAGATGACAAAAACAGAGGGATTCAACCTTGTATCCACACAGCTGTCATACCGCAGAGGAGGGCTCATGTAAGCCTTATGTCCTTCAATAAAATCTCCAACCAGGACTCGGGCTACAAACATAACGATGTTTTTCGGATCACACAGGCAACTTTTATGGGAATTAATGGCATCTTTTGTGAAGTAATTTCCTGGAAATAATCAGAAAAAGAACAAGTTTAAGAATTATTATAAAAGAAGGTATATAGTTTATAAGATTATTTACACATAATCACATGATAGGCATTGACCAAGTATATATGTCAGCAATAGCTTACTGATACTTATAACTTTCCTTTGTACTTAAAAAAATGTTCATTATGCAAGTAAACTTGAATACAGTGTATAACCCTACTGAAATAACAGAAACATTTGCTACTCTGCAGGATTCACAGGTATGGTGTTAAGCCACCGGATACAATGAGCAACTGCTGATATCACAGTGGCACAATTCATGCAAGGCAAGTTGAATTGTAATTGATAAACCAAAGATACTCTAAGAGAGTATTATATTGTGTACATTCTAAGGAGGAAAGGCCAATTACTACTATGGGAAGGTTCTGGAAAAAGGGAAAATGGGGACGAGATGTAGCACGAGCAAACAACTGACCCGGGCAGAGTTCTTCAGACAGTTGATCCATCGCCTCAATTCTAAAACAACCTCTGATAATCACTGATGTTTCCAAACTCAGCAGATCAACAACCATTTCCTGACAAATTAAAATTTCCTGTTTTTATTTTTATTATTGCCCAATGTTTTTCTGCCCTTTAAAGGAGTATATATTGCAAATTCTGATTTTCTATGCAAAAATTAATAAGTGAAATGAATTTGCTGTATTTACGATGACACATGTTTAATACATATTTCTTTTATTTTGCTTGGTGTTATTATTGATTTATTTTTCATAATTAAGATGTTTGAATTCCAGAAATATTGCTTTATCCTGAATAAGTCAGATACAGGCCATTCTGGGTAAATGATGTTCAGCTATATTTAGAATTAAAAACTAAAATTCTGGCTATACTGACCTACCATTTACACTCCGACTCTCCTTCCCAAACACAGTTAATGGCCTGGTGGGAATACTCTCACACTTGTTTCTATGTATTTACATACACATATGTACATAAACTCTGATAAGTTTTATGGGTATTTGTTCCTAAATGGGATCATGCTATATGAACTGTTCTACAACTTTTTTTCCCACTTTAGTCCAAGAAATCTTGCTATGTCAGTACATCTAAACCCAACTCATTCTTTTTAATGGCTGTATAGGATTCCACTGTAAGAATGCATCATAATTTAATTTAATTACTCCTGAAATTAACTGATGAAAATGTAGGTTGGTTTCACTTTTTTTTGTCTATTACCAGTAACACTTCTAAATAAGTGCTAAAATATCCTAGTAAATATACCTTTGAGAACCCATATAAATATTTCTGTAGAACAGACTGCAAAACTATAGTGGCTGAGTCATAGGATATGAGCATATTAAAGTTTGATATCACAAACTTCCCTCTAAAAGTAATCTAAAAATGTTACCACCAATAATAAAATCATGTTTTCTCCACATCCTTGCCAACATTGGATATTATCTATCCTTTTAATTTTTGTCAATATACTGGGCAAAAAGATCTGATTTTAATATGCATTTTCTGAATACTAGTATACTGAGCATCTTTTCATATGCTTATTGGCATATTTCATATATGCCAATATATGAACTGCTTTTTCATCTTTTTTTTTCCTCCCTGTTGTATTGTCTTTTTCTTACCGATGTGTGACCAAAACAAGCTTAAATTCAAGAACTAGTAGGTCCATCAAGATCTTTTTACAGTCTTATGCAGTGAGCCAATAGGTACTTGGAAAATGACCAGGGATACAAACAAAAGTCAACCCACCACATTTCTATTGTGCCACCCACTCCTCTCTGTGCCAAAGATGCTCCTTCAGCTGCATTCTGTACTGCTCTGTTATAGCCTCCGCAAGCAAACTAGGAATAGAGGCTGTGCCCTCTTTTTTTTTTTTTTTTTGGCGGTATGCGGGCCTCTCACTGCTGTGGCCTCTCCCGTTGCAGAGCACAGGCTCCAGACACGCAGGCTCAGCGGCCATGGCTCACGGGCCCAGCCGCTCCGCGGCACGTGGGATCTTCCCGAACCGGGGCACGAACCCGTGTCCCCTGCATCGGCAGGCGGACTCTCAACCACTGCGCCACCAGGGAAGCCCCATACTTCATTTCCTAAGTGTCTACAAAGAGCAATTCCTCGTATGTCAATTTCTAGAACTTCTGAACAATTCAAGCTGTTTTGGAACGAAATCTTTCTCAAGCATACACACCTCTCTGATTTAAAAAAAAAAACAGAACAAACTCATTTTACCCTTTATTTTACTAATACCTCAGATGCAGATATTAATTCTGACATATGGTGTTATAACAGAGGGATGCCCTGTTGAGTTACTAAGGTGGATAGAGCTGTTTTCTCCTATACTAATGACTCCAGCGTGAGAAAAAAAAACTGTGTTTGTGCCTTGCAGATCATTTTTCCTCCTTCTCCACCTAAAAGCTACTAACTTTCTTCTTGCTGCCTGCCTCTAGTATCTCTTTATTCCCACTCCACACACGTGCTGGGCTGAGAAAAAAAACACTGTTATTGGCATAAGACTAAATGGATTCTGGGGGGCTCCCAAGGATAAACATACATGATCTTTGGCACAGGAATTTTATGACAACACAGTTGTTCACTCTTTCAGACCCTGAGTGACATTCCAGAATGCTAACATTTACAGATAAGTGAATTCCAGTTATGCATGTAAAAGATGTAAATAATATGGAATTACTGGTAAAAACAGATTTGACTTAAAGCAATTGGAATTAACCATAAAACCTATTTTCGACATTCAGGGATAGCTGTACATATGTCTTAATGGCACTGAGTTTTTTTTACAGTTGTTCAATTAAATTTTTTCTATCTTCTAAGAAAGTCTGAGTGCTAATATGATTATTTTTGTTTATCAATGATAACTAAATGAAGAATGACTCTTTATACAGGCATTACAGATCTTTGGAGGATATTTTTATCATTCTCCACTGAGAAAAGAATAACCATCACCCTAAATAACTGATTTTTAAAAGAAAGCATCTGGCTTTTTTTCTCCTTTTTTTTTCTTTTCTTATCTTTTTTTATGGAACGCTTCACGAATTTGCGTGTCATCCTTGAGCAGGCGCCATGCTCATCGTCTCTGTATCGTTCCAATTTTACTATATGTGCTGCTGAAGCGAGCACAGCATCAGTTGTTTTTAAATCATGCTTATATAATCTGGAGTCTACATAAGCTTAAATGATCCAAACCAAAGACCCAACCTTTTAGCCCACTCTCCTAAGACCTGGACTCTGTTTTGTTGCAAATACCCCTTTCAAGGAACAGATCCTTTGAAACCCAACATCCTCTTCCCTCCTTCTGCCACTGCGTGGCTGTAGGCCACCCTCATTTCTGGCCGGGACTCCTGAAACAACCTAATTGTTCTCTCCACCTGCAATCCTGGTCCTGCCCATCCTCTCTTCACACTGTAGCCAGAGACATGTCATTTCTTTCCTAAAGCCATTGGTGGTTTGCAATTGTCCTCAGGATAAAATCCATCATCCCTTTAGCATGGCTTACAAGGTCTTTCAGGATCTGACCACAACCTACGACTACAACCTCATCTTTCGTCACTCTCACCACACCGTAAGTGTGCTGTGCTGTCCACAGCCTCCCTGGCCTTTGTCAATCTCTCGTCTTCATAAACACTCTTGTCTCAACTTTTTTTTCTTTTTTTTGCCTAGCTAGCTTTTGTTTGTCCTAGAAATCACACTTAGACTTCACAATGTGCTGATTTTCTAGAGTCTACTTTGATTCATTTTTTCATTCATTCAGTATAACTGATATAATGGGATAATACTGTCAAAAATATTATGCTTTTTTTCCTCCAATTCTTTATAAACTATCCTTCATTTAGCCAGACACATACTTTGCCTCAAAGAGAATTAGAATCTTGGAAGGAATATATAAGGAGAAAGAATTATCAGCTTTTGATTACCAACATAGGATCTAGAAATACA
Source organism: Lipotes vexillifer (assembly GCF_000442215.2). NCBI lineage: Eukaryota > Metazoa > Chordata > Mammalia > Artiodactyla > Lipotidae > Lipotes > Lipotes vexillifer. Next base: position 5,114,879 of record NW_006793703.1, read on the forward strand.
TGGCAAAAAATGGCAGACTTTTTTAACTAGAAAGAACTCTGAATAAGACCAGGAGAAGGAACCCTTTCCCGGTTGAGAGTCAAAAAGGGCCAACTTGCCTCTGACTCAGTCTTTCAGGGACCGTGGGTCTGGGCCCAGAGGGTGGTCAGTGGCTAAAAGTCAGAGATGACAGGGGAGTCCAGGAGCAGAGGAATGCGTGTGTTGCACTCCCTGGTAGAACACGAACATTCCAATGCCCTGGAGACTCTTTGGAGTTTTCTACGTAGACACTCAGATTATCTTGACATTTTTGTTTCCTTCTTTCTAACCATTTGGCATCTTGAGGTACCTGGGTTGCAGAATCTTGCACCCTGGATCTTAAACATGTTCCCTGACCGTATACATGTCCCGTCTAGGGTCTTGAATCCAGTTGGTATCAGAACAGGTCCTTCCTTGCTTAGCCGCCCCCCAAACAAGTGCTTCTTTTTCTAATTTCACTTTGCTTCTGCTTTTTATCCAAATCTGAGTTTTTATAATCTCGTCTGCTGTTAAGGTGGGGTGGCTTTCACCTAACTGTTGCACTTCCCCTCCTCAAACCAGTCTGATCAGTTCTGGGCCACCTTCCAGCCTGTAGGAACTTGCTTACTCACCTGCCTTCCCCTCATCTCCCCTACGCCCTGTTACATGCCTGGTTTCCAACTCCAGTTTATCAAGACGAAACCCAGAGCCCTTCTATCCTTCCAGGCATGTCTTACCACCTCTTACACATAGTCATGTATAAATTACACAGACAGCAGCCTATCCAGAGGGGTTTCAAGTGTGCAACAGGGGTTCTTTTTTTCCCCTCAGAGAGTAGCCATCTCTTTGAGATCTGCCCCTTGGCCTCTTTTAAGATAACTGCCTGATCTTTTTAAGATTATGGGCCCAGTGGTTCATACCAGTCTATCTAGACCGTATTAACAGCATCATGGGAGACAGGACTGGAAAGCCAACATTAAAAATAAACACAAACAGGGGCTTCCCTGGTGGCGCAGTGGTTGAGAGTCAGCCTGCCGATGCAGGGGACACGGGTTCGAGCCCTGGTCTGGGAAGATCCCACATGCCGGGGAGCGGCTGGGCCCGTGAGCCATGGCCGCTGAGCCTGCGTGTCCGGAGCCTGTGCTCCGCAACAGGAGAGGCCACAACAGTGAGAGGCCCCGCGTACCAC
>NW_006793703.1:5116233-5125080 GCF_000442215.2 Lipotes vexillifer
AAAAAAAAAAAAAAAAAAAAAGAGAGACTCATGAGAAACTGATGGGTTTAAATGTCACACCTCTTATATTTCACTCAAGATGGTTACTCCGCTATCTCCAAACATTTCTCAGTAGGTTTTAGTGACGTGTTTAAACTTAAGAAACTTAAGAAATGCTCATCTAGTCATTCCCCAGCTTAAAACCCTTCATTAGCTTCCCCTGCCCTGGGGTCAAGTCTATTGCGTGGCCATGTCTTGGACCAATTATTCCTGACTCTTTGAGGCTGGTGAACCCCACCTGTTCTTAGGAGTACCTCTCCAACCTGTTCAGGTGTCCACAGGGCCTGTTCTTTTCATCTACAGCAGCTGAACATTTGCAATCATTAAATTACGTGAAATAATGGTGGGGGGGGGGAGCATGTCTAACTTGTTTGCCACTGTGTCCCCAGCATGTAGCACATAGAAGGCACTCAAAAATATCTGTTCACTGACTGATTGGCTTCTTGCTTTTGGGTGGGGGGGGCACTGAATTTAATCTTAGTTATATGAGTTGAGCCCCCTTTGAAAATGTGATAAACTATTACTTGTTCCCTTAAGATGAGTGATTCTTGGACTTGCCTGGTGTCGCAATGGTTAAGAATCTGCCTGCCAGTGAAAGTGACATGGGTTCGATCCCTGGTCCAGGAAGATCCCACGTGCCAAGGAGCAACTAAGCCTGCGAGCCACAACTACTGAGCCCACATGCTGCCACCATTGAAGCCCATGCGCCTAGAGGCTATGCTCTGCAACAAGAGAAGCCACCACAATGAGAAGCCCGTGCACCACAACAAAGAGTAGCCCCCACTCGCTGCAACTAGAGAAAGCCCGCGCACAGCAACGAAGACCCAACACAGCCAAAAAAAATGTTTTGTTTTGTTTTGTTTTGCGGTACATGGGCCTCTCACTGCTGTGGCCTCTCCCGTTGCAGAGCACAGGCTCCGGACGCGTAGGCTCAGCGGCCATGGCTCACAAGCCTAGCCGCTGTGTGGCATGTGGGATCTTCCTGGACCAGGGCACGAACCTGTGTCTCCTGCATTGGCAGGCGGACTCTCAACCACTGCGCCACCAGGAAAGCCCCAAAAAAAATTTTTTTAAAGAAAGAAAAAAAGATGAGTGATTCTTTGGTTTTTGTTTGGCTGGGTTTTGGGTTTTGGGTTTTTGAGTTGCATGAAGGAATTTAGGAACAAAAAGAAAGAGCTGAAAAGATTTTGTGTGACCACCGGTGTGGCCCGAGATGGGAGAGGCCTCATCTCCCATCTTTGATTAGAACCTAGCAGTGGCAGTAGGATGGGCATAGGTCAGGAAGAGCCATGGCCGGTACTGAGTAGCAATGGTAGACAAAGTCATCAACAAGGGGGAGTACCTTGCAAGATGTATGAGATGCCTTGGTTTCCCCGCCCTGCCCTTCCCGCAAAACAAAAATGACAGGAGGGAAAAGCAGGGCTAAGGTGCAGTAATCAAGTCCCACGGCAATTTCCCACTCTACTTTGGACATTTCAGGTTAACATGAGCTTATTTTCTCTCCATGACTGTAAAAGCCTGGATGTGCTGGTTAATACAAAATAATTACAGATACCTCATAACCAGAGCATGTGTAGAGCCTGAGCGATGGTTCTACTAGTTCGGCTTCTCTCTCCCATACAAACCTTTCCCATATTTGGTGTCACGAATTCCATGTATGACCCAGTCAAAATTATTCGCACAGATAGACTCTACATGGGTGCGTCTCACTGCACAAAATAGGATTTTCTCATCTCTCTTCATCTCCTTTTTCTTCCTAATATAAGAAATGTGAGACTTAGTATCGGGAACATTCCTCCTCCACTCGTTAATAACATTAATCCCAACTAAAGTCTAATCATCTTAAAATTTTATTCTGCTAGCTTTCAGAATGGAGCTACTAACATTAAGGCAACAGCTGTAAAAAATAAATATATGAAAACTTTTAAATGATAGACACATGAAAGCATTTAATTGTAAAGCTAAAGCTGAAAGAGAGAAGCTTGAGTGGACACAATGAAAACACAACTAGAGATTGAAGAAACTGTTGACTACTAAAATGAACCAGTGAATATAAATCTTAAAAGATAGATCTTCACTAATCCTTTCAAACTTTATGTCAAGACACCTGATAATCTGGCCACCAACCTTTCAAAAGCCTTCAAGAGCTTTGCGTTCTGGATCTTCCTTATCTTTTCAATCTTGAAATTTTTCATGGAAGCTTTAAAATGCTCACTCACTTTGGCATATTCCAGAGAGCCATTGATCTCAAACATCTAAAAAAATTTAAAAATATATGAGTGTGAAACAGGAAACATTTAAGGCATGATATGTCCATATGTATGGCTGCCTGTGCCATGGAGTATCCTTGCCAGGCCTCTGACAGCAGATGGGATAAGCCAGCTTAGGCTTTCCACATCTGGCAGTCCATTCCAGTGATGAGCTAGATGGCATGGAGCCCGTCTGTTCAGGCTGACTGCAGGCTAACAGAGCATTATGCCTGAAGGCAAACGGAGCGTCCCCACCCCATCCCCAGGTGTGTGACTTAGTTAGTCCAATGACCTGGTGAGTTCCCTGCCTAAGGCCAGTGCAGGGGCAGAGGCACTGGAGGTACCCAAGGAGCCCAAGCAGAGCTGCCTGCACCCAAAGCTGGAGTCTGATGTGGAGGCTAAATGATCCAGGAAGAGTCTCGCCCCAACCAGGCGAGGTGATGAGGTAAGGCACACTTCAACTCCCATAGAAACTTGTTTGTTAACTCCAACTAACGACAAGTCGCTTTTACTGTGAGTTCCAGTTTTCTCGTCTGTAAGGTAGGGAATCGAATATCTATGTTACAAGTTTGTTGTGAGGATCTATCCCAAGGAGATAGTGTATGCCTGGACTCTGGAAACAATGACGTGCCCTGGAGAAGACTTGTTCTCTGGGAAAGTGGCACATGACACAATCACCATTTAGATGTCAGCCTCTGAATCTTGATTCAAGGGTTTTGCAGAAGCGATTCACTCACTCCTTCACTCAGTCATTCATTCAAATACACACATTTGTAGCAAAGGACTTTGTCCCATCTTTAAACAATTCACCCACTAAAAAGTAAAAACCAAGTACCTGATAGCCATTTGAGGATGAGATGCACACGTCCCGTTGAGGACGACATACCGAGGTGAAAGGCTCTGGTTGGGTCCTCACCTGCTGATGGCTGCAAACAAGACAGAGAAAGAAATTCACCTGGCTCCCTGTTTCATGTGCCCAAATCACTTTCTGTGCCTAACTTCAACTAAGGTGAGGTTCCTCAGAAAACTTCCCCTTTGTATCTTCTTTGGACTACATCCCTGCATATTCCTGGTACACACATATCAGTAATCATGCTTTTAAAAAAGGTGGTAATCATTCATAATTTGGTAAATTGTTATTTTCCCATTGAGTTAAAATGTAAAAGCCTTGACTCTTTTACATTTCTGCTTAACCTTCAAAGGTCCTAATGTGTTAGCATTAAGTTTGTCTTACAGCTTCTTTGACAAGTGATAAACACTAAAATAGGGGTACAGGGGAAAGAATCCTGCCTTTCCTGGATGAATTGTATTTCAGAGTAACCATACACGTGGGTGTTCTCTACTAACGTGTACAATACATAGGGATTTATTGTACAATTTTAAGTTTGAAATTTTCCATAATGAGAAAATTAAAAATTTTTAAATGCTTTAAGGAAAAGAACTCTTTAAAGACCCCCTTCTGGGGCTTCCCTGGTGGCGCAGTGATTGAGAGTCTGCCTGCCTATGCAGGGGACACGGGTTCATGACCCGGTCCGGGAGGATCCCACATGCCACGGAGCGGCTGGGCCCGTGAGCCATGGCCGCTGAGCCTGCGCATCCAGAGCCTGTGCTCCGCAACGGAAGAGGCCACAACAGTGAGAGGCCCGCGTACCGCCAAAAAAAAAAAAAAGAAAGAAAGAAAAAGAAAAAGATTGGAATAATGAGGTTAAAATTGTCAAGCATTAGCCAGAGAAAAGTCTTAGGAGATATAAAGACAGATATGCACATAGATACAGATAAGGTTGCTGAGTCTCTTAGCAGGGGCATAAGAATAAGAAGAAAAGCAGCTAAGATATACTTGACAAATGTACTAGGATCAAGCCCATGTTACAGATGAGGGGATGCAAAGTGATTAGTTTGTCCAAATGCACACAACTAATAAGCAGCAGGCAGAATCTGAGCCTAGACATGTAGCTCCAGAGTCCGGCCATTAACCTGGTCACAGGCAAAGCTCTGTGACCCCAGGCTGCTCAGGCCCTAAAGCAGCACTTGGACCCAACTCCCAGTCCTAAGGCCCTCAGAGAGCTCAGCTCCCCAGCCTTGGCTTCTTGTAAAACATTGTTTTCCCTACTACACCACGTTTATCCCTTTAGTAACTTCCCGTTTCCATGGAATACCTTAATTCTTACAACCAAAAGGACCTAATTAGAGCACCGACTTCACACCTGCCTTGACGTCTGTTTTACATAATCACTCATCACCCAGGAAAATAAATCCAACTCCAAAAATGTTCATGAGCAATGTAGGTTTGGCTGAGTTTCATGAGCAGACAGAGGCGTCACACTGAATCCCCACAGCAAAATTTCCTTTACAAATCCCCTTTCATCACCTTTATCTCTCCCTAAAGCCTTTACTCAGGCAGCTACCACATCCCTTTTTTCTCTCCATTTCTTTCTCAGCCTCCCACCCCTTATAAATCCACTCAACAAAACTAAAGATATCCAGAAGAACCCACAGCAAAACAAAAACCCAGTAATTGTGCATTTGATTCTTTCCTGGGAACAACCAGCCGTTCCCAGCTGAAGAAACTGAGCCCAGAGTAAGAGGAGCTGCCCAAGGTCCCCCGGGAATTGGAGGGAAAGACAGACTTCCGGCTCCAGAATTCTTTCAGTCACGCTGTACCGTTTAGCAAGCACCTCACTCATTGTTAAAGCAAAAGCAAATTGCAGTGTTATGTGAGCAGGAACATTTCAGAAAACAGGGTCCAGATTCATGAGCGACTCAATGAGGTCAGCGTGTTAACATCTCAAACGTGTGCCAGCAAGCAGCGTTCCAGACACTCACGCTTGTCCACGTTTCACCTGCTCCACATCCCAGTGAGACACAAACGTCGGCCTCCTGACGATATCCTTTTGGGTCTTGGAAGCTATGTTTGTCTGAATCATCCCTTTAGACAGAAAAAAGAAAACACAAATCAAGAATCAGTCCTAGGAAATGATTTATTGTTATTTTTCAGAGGCTAGTAACACAGCAAATATTCATGACTCAACTGTACATGTGTGAATCGAGAAAATCCTTTTGGATGGAAATTACTCATGATAAAAACTTGTATTCTTCACTGCCCTTAGTATAAGACCCAGAAAACAAAGAGGTAAATGAGCATTCCTGAATTAATCTAATCTTTAAATCAAAGTCAGGTGGTAAAGAGAGCTAGGGCAGCCAGATTACGTCACCCATGACAGGCATCAACGATTATGGGTTGAAATGTGGTAGCTATATCTTAGAAGTTTTTTCCTACCTCAAATGTGAAATGTCATTTTCAATTCACACATGTTGTACACCTAAGTCTAAGCTGCAGCCAGCATGAGCTCTTTAAAAAGTAAATCATCGTACATTGCTAGTGAAAGTATAAAACGGTGCAACCACTTTAGAAAACAATTTGGTAGTTTCTTATAAAGTTAAACATACACTGCCTATGCAATCCAACAATCCCACTCCTTAGTATTTATCCAAGAGAAATGAAAAGCTACATCCACACGAGAACTTGCGTTTGAATGTTCCTAGTAGCATTATTACAAGAACCAAAAAGTGAAAACAACCCAAATACCCATCAACAGGTTAACGGCTAAACAAACCATGGTATATCCATTTTTTAAAAAATTTATTTTATTTATTTATCTTTGGCTGTGCTGAGTCATTGTTGCTGAGCGAGGGCTTTCTCTAGTTGTGGCGAGCAGGGGCTACTCTTGGTTGCTGTGCGCGGGCTTCTCATTGCGGTGGCTTCTCTTGTTGCAGAGCATGGGCTCTAGGCGTGCAGGCTCAGTAGTTGTAGCTCACAGGCTCTAGAGCACAGGCTCAGTAGTTGTGGCACAGGGGTTTAGTCGCTCCACGGCATGTGGGATCTTCCCGGACCAGGGCTCAAACCTGTGTCCCCTGCATTGGCCGGCAGATTCTTAACCACTGTGCCACCAGGGAAGCCCCATGGTATATCCTTACAATGGAATATCACTCAGCAATGAAAAGGGAAGGACTACTCTATATGCAACAACATAGATGAGTGAAAAACAGTATTCTGAGAGAAGTGAGCCATATGCAGAGTACACACTACAAGGTTCTATGTATATGGAATTCTAGAACAGATAAAACTAATCTATAGTGACAAAGTAAACTGGTTGCAGACGAGAGACCGATTGCAAAGGGGCATAAGGAAACTTTTCGGATTGATGGGAGCGTTCTAGATCTTGATTAGAATAGTATTTGCACGCACTTGTCAGCACTCATCCAACTGCACACTTAAAATGGATGCATCTTATTGCAGCAATTATGCCTCAGTACAGTTTTACATCAACATCAACAAAACAAACAATGACAGAAACAGCAAATCAGATCATGCCACAGCTCTGCTGAAAACCTTCTCGAGGTTTCCAGCTCATAAAATATTTAAGTTTCAACGTCTTCTCTCATCTCTTACACACCTCCTTCCCATGTGCATGGGCTGTCCCCTCCCTTCCAAAGTTTCCTCCTCAGATAAAAGCATGCACCTCCCTCCCATGATTCCTCCATCCTCTTTCTGCCTCATCACATTGCTTCATTTTCCCCGTAGCTGTAATTATTTTCTGAAGTTGCCTGGTTTGCCAGCATGCAGAACAGGGCCTAATACACAACTGACACTCTAATACCAGTTTAATGAATAAGAGCAAATAAGAAGTAGAAAGAAAGTAGTCTGGAACACTGCAAACTTCCCTGAACTGGTTTCTATGAACCAAATGAACAAAATTATGGGGCTAAAATTGTTCAGACTCAGGAACAAGGTATATTGGTTCTCATCTCTCCACCACCTTTCACCACAGAGAATACCACCAAAATATTTTTTTTTTAATTTAAGCACATTTTTAATTTGACCACCCAACAGAGGAGATTTTTATTTTTCTCTATTGCCGTCTAGTCTTGGTCCACATGCATACATTGCTGCACTTATCATGCACATTAAATTTTTAAAAAATTCATTTCTGTTTTAAATATAACATAAAACCCAAAAAGTACAGAAATACAAACTTGGGGTTCTGTCTTCTTCATTTAACAATATCAAATTTTGCTTTTACTGCACAGTTTTCATAATCATAATTTTTAACAACCACCCAATACTCCACTGAAATTTAATACCTTAATGTGTTCAGTCACTACCTTACTGGTACACAAGCTATCCCTCTACTTTAGTACTATAAGTAAGGCTTTAACAGAGACCTTTATGCCTATAGCTTATTTTTTTCTTGTGAATTATTTCCTTAGAAAGGTTCCTGAGAAAATAAAAAAGCAAGCATATTTTAATATCTCTTGATATGTATTACCAGGTTGCTTTCCACAGAAATTGGTATAATGGCCCTTCAAAGCTATATGACTTAACACACCATAATTGGTACAGGACCCAAATCTCAGGTACCACCTGGGAATGTCAAAGACCTGACAAAATCTCCTTTACCTCTTTCAAAGCACCTATAGGGCTGGGTCCTGAAAAGGCAAGTATCTGACCACACGCAGGGGGTGTCCCATGGATGCAGCCGATGGGACAGTACATTCAGAGGGAGAGCAGTTTCTGCCCTGGTTTTTTACTAAACACAACAGACAGACGGGTAGAAGGTAACCAGAAAATCTTCCTATGGAGGCGCAAATAAACATGGCGGAAGGCAAAGTCTTTAGAAAAGGTGATGGATAAAACCACTGACCTAGATGATGAAGCCTAAAAGGAATAGCAAGGTTCTAAAATTCAGAAGGGGGACTTCCCTGGTGGCGCAGTGGTTAAGAATCCACCTGCCAGTGCAGGGGACACGGGTTCGAGCCCTGGTCCGTGAAGATCCCACAGTGAGTCCGCGGGCTGCAAACTGAAGGCTGCGCGCCTAGAGCCCGTGCGCCGCAACGAAGAGTAGCCACCGCTCGCCGCAACTAGAGAAAGCCCATGCACAGCAACGGAGACCCAACACAGCCAAAAATAAATACAATAAAATAAATAAATTTAAAAATAAATAAATAAATGAATAAAATAAAATAAAACTCAGAAGGCACCCACAGGGCCAAGGTCTCTACTGCAATCATCGGCACCTGAAAATTCTGCCTCAGTCTGGGAAGCAGCCCACCTAGAGTCAGAAATTAAGAATGGCAGAGCCGGAAGTACCCCCCAGAGACCACGTAATCCAATGCCCCCATTTTACAGGGTGCTCAGTGCTGTCCCAGCTACTCTGCGTCAGAGCCGAGGCTCCAGAGGACAGGTCTTCTGACCTCCACTGGCTCCCACCCACTGAACTGCCTGCCTTGCTAAAAAGAACCCGGGTCCTGAGCGCAGCACGCCGGGCTACTCCATTCCCACGCCCACGCGGATGCCACAGGCCGGATTCCAGCAACAGGCACCACTGCCAAACACAAAGACTTACCTTGGAAGCTGAGCTCGTAGTTTTGTGAACCCGCCTGAAATGGCACAATTCCCCTGGGACAGGATAGAAAAAGAGACTCCAGGTATGAAGAGTCGATGTTTGAAATGTGCTCATTGTCTTTCTAATTAAAAAAAAAAAAAAAAAAAAAAAGAAAA
>NW_006793703.1:5126739-5136478 GCF_000442215.2 Lipotes vexillifer
TACAGAGTGAAGTAAGTCAGAAATAGAAAAACAAATACTGTATGCTAACACATATATATGAAATAAAAAAAAAAAAAAAAAAAAAAAGGTAAAGACTTCACGGTAGGCTTTTAAGAAATTTCTACTATGATATTTTACATAACTTTATTTTAGCTGTGGGATTTGAACTGGAATGCACCCTGCCTCTCAAATCAGACTGCCAAGTTTCCTGGGTGGGACCACGTCACACCCTTCTGTAGTGTCCACCGCGGGGCTGAGAGCATGCTCTACACTGCGGAAACTGACCATACCCTACTATGATATTTTACATAACTTTATTTTAGCTGTGGGATTTGAACTGGAATGCACCCTGCCTCTCAAATCAGACTGCCAAGTTTCCTGGGTGGGACCACGTCACACCCTTCTGTAGTGTCCACCGCGGGGCTGAGAGCATGCTCTACACTGCGGAAACTGACCATACCCTTGGTGGAGGCCTGAAAAACAGAGCTCTTTGCAAGTCTTTTACACCTTCCATAAAATATGACTCAAGTGTACAGAGCAACTGGTACCCGCCGTGCAGACATGATGTGTAACAGAATCCAACATCCTGCCATTAAGTAGAACATCACAGCTATCAGCCCATCACACGATGAGAAAGCAGTTTGAAGCTGGTATGAAGGCATGTAAAACTCCAGTGGGTGTACTGCTGTCCAGATGCGAGTGACCTAGCCCTTCTCCTCCGGCTATAATGAAAGGGGCACCCCCAAAATGGAACGATATAATCTCCAGCCTCAAGGCACATACGATGGGCCTGAACGGGAAGGGTGCGTAAAGGGAAGGGTGTTATCCTAGCAAGGGTGCGTAAAGGGAAGTGTGTTATCCTAGCAAGGGGGCAGACTAGGCCACCATTCCACTGTCCCCACCCTATGTCAGGGATGACAGACCAGATATAAGCCCCCAAGAGCAGGGGTTCCCAATATCTAATGATAAGGAGTTCTTGTTCCTCGTGATCTAGAATGGAGGATGAGAGCAAGATGCTGTTGGCAGCCGGTGGTGGGCAGGGGCTCCCAGTCCCTTTAATGACAGGCCAGACTCTGCAGGCTTCAGCTACATCCACCGCATTCCCCTTCCCTAATGGAAATGCCTGCAGGATGTAAGGGGGGAGAACCAGAACGAAAGCGTCCAAGGAAGGCGTCCCAGGTAGAGAGGTCTCTTAGCCTGGAGAGGAACATGGTGGCACAGGAAAACTGGGTTCAAGTATTTGCACACAGTGCAAAGCAGGAATAAACTTGATGTGCTTCTGGAGGTAGAACCAGGACAAATGGGAGGAAGGAACAAGAAGGCTAACTTCAGGAGAACTTTCTGAACTACAGTCGTGAACAATTACGTCATACCACAACAATGTTTGTTGCAACGGCTGCTGGGACATGTATCGGGATGATTGTAAAAGAGACTGCCATCCAGGGTGGGCAGTAGGAAACTGAGTTTCCATGATTAGATGATTCGCTGGGAAAACATATGCCTTCCTCAGACCCCAAAGAATGGCTTAAGTGGGCAGACACCTGCGAGCAAGGGTGGGGGAAGGCAGCCATCACCTCTCGGCACCCTGGATTTTGGGGAATTTTCTTTGTTTGGGTTTTTTTTTTTTTTTTTTTTTTTTGGCTGCACCATGCAGCTTGCAGCATCTTAGTTCCCTGACCAGGGATTGAACCCATGTCCTTAGCAGTGAAAGTGCAGCATCCTACCACTGGACCACTGGGCCCAGGGTACCCTGGTTTGATGACTTGAATCTCTGCCTTAATTTCCCATCCCCACAGTCCTGTACCCCTCAACTGCCTGCTCAGCTCTGCAGAACCCTGTTCCTGACTGGAAGGAATCTGCAAACTCTAGGTCAAAGCCTTTCAAACTTGAATGTAAATGTGAATCACCCAGATCTTGTTAAAATTTGGATTATGATTCAGGGGAAGTGGGGGAACAGTTTTGGAGCCTGCATTTTTTTAAAGTTAACTAATTAATTAATTAATTGTATTTTTGGCCGCATTGGGTCTTCGTTGCTGCACGCGGGCTTTCTCTAGTTGTGGCGAGCAGGGGCTACTCTTCCTTGCGGTGCACGGGTTTCTCATTGCCATGGCTTCTCTTGTTGCGGAGCACGGGCTCGAGGCGTGCGGGCTCAGTAGTTGTGGCTCGCAGGCTTAGTTGCTCTAGAGCACAGGCTCAGTAGTTGTGGTGCACAGGCTTAGTTGCTCTGCAGCACGTGGGATCTTCCCAGATCAGGGATCAAACCCGTGCCCCCTGCATTGGCAGGCGGGTTCTTAACCACTGTGCCACCAGGGAAGTCCCAGAGCCTGCATTTTGAACATCTCCCAGATGACACTGACATTGCTGGTCTGCGGACCTGACTTTGACCAGCAAGGCTTTAGGGTCTACATCAGCCATATTCACTAGAACCTTCTTTGACAATGGAAATTTCTCTGTGTTGTCCTATACGGTAGCCACGAGCCACATGTGGCTCTAGAGCACTTAAAGTGTGACTAGTGTGACAACAACTGATTCTTAATTTTATTTAAGTTTAATTAATTTAAGTTTAAAATTAAATAGCCCCAGAGACATTGCTTTGGGAAAGATCCCCAGTGTTGTTCTTCCTTGCTGCAAGTAATAAATCCTTCCTTCTCTGGGAAAAAAAAAAAAATTAAATAGCCACATATGGCTAGTGGTTGTCATACCGGACAGAACGAGGTCATTAAGTCAGTGTCTGAGCATCTGCACAGCCTCTCATGGTTCACGGGGGCATTCCTCTGGCTTTGCCCTCACTGTACTCCAGTTCTGAATGGGTGGGTGAATGAATGAATGAATGAATGAATGGTAGAGCCTTCAATTATGCATTCTCCCAGAAGACTTGAATGTATACCTCAGTTTCAGTTACCAGGTCTTGGCTTTTGTCTTGTGCCTACATGTTTGCCTTGCTCTCGGCTTTCTAGAGCTATGGCTTGCCCTTGTCCTGGGCAATTCCCTCAGGTCATGGACTCCTGCCCCAAAAGGCCAGCTTTCACAGCTACTAAGCTCGGCTATCTGCTGGTAAACATCTTGAGGGTCTGGATCTGCAGCCCCTGACTGATGCAAAGCCCATGACTGCTACCCGGCTCTGCCCTCCAGTCACTCCTGCTGTAACTCCATCCGGCACCATTGCTGCCCACCGTCCTCTCCTGGTCCACCATCCATGTAGGTACAAGTCCTGGTTAAGCACCTGAACTGCCATACATCAATTCTACCTTCCAGAGGGTACACTGTCAAACATATGCATCTACCCTTTGTTGGCCAAAGTTTCTATTTCTCCCAGTTCCTACCAGAGAGGTTCCTAACCCGGAAATCTCAGTTGCCCAATTCTTTTTTTTTTTTTTTTAACATCTTCATTGGAGTATAATTGCTGTACAATGGTGTGTTAGTTTTTGCTTTATAACAAAGTGAATCAGCTATACATATATGCCCAACTCTTATTAAAAATTCAGTTGCAAGAAATAAAACATGTAGGGCTCTGTCTGAAAGCTATTCAGTCCACTCTTTTCTCTAAATATTCTAACCTGTACACTGGATCAAACCAGGTCATCAAACAGCTGTAAACTTGGACCATAATACATAATACATTGAACTATGAAAGAAACCAGGCTGCAACTTATGTTTGTGTTTCAGGTCTCCCAGTACCACCATTTTTATTTTACTTGGATGACCAACAAGGAAAACACCAAACCCAGGGCCTGTTTTTCCTTCTTTCCTTTCTTTTTTTTTTTTTTTTTTTTTTCCTTTTATAACAGAAGTGCCCACTCAATTTATATAATGATGGGTCTAACTAATATGAGACAGTAAGAGTTTATTCACATCCTCAAAGAACACATTCCATTTCTTACAACAGACAAGTGCCACAGATTCAATGACTATAACATTTTTTGCGTTCATAGGTAGGAAGTTACATTCTCGAACTGTGCATTTAACACAGACTGAATATCCCAGGGAGAACTTCATATTAAAGAAGTTTTATCAGGAAGTTTCTTGATGTTTTACTAGGGGACATGAGTGACAGAACCTGTGTAAATTTAAATATGATCTTTTACCCCTTAAAGTTCCTTTTGGTCTCTGGGATCATGATGTCACTAGAATACAAATATCTTCTAACCCTTCTCCCCTATCTTACTGAAAATTGCAAGTATTTGACATAAGAACCATCGAGACCTATAGTTTACTATTTTAATTTCGTTTCGTTTCGTCTCATTTTATTTAATTATTTTATTTAATAACCAAGGCTAAAGAATTTGAGTTTATAATTTCTATTTCCACAGGCACCTCACAGAATCACTTTTATGGAACTGTACTTTGACATCATCCTCGGCTTAAATATAAGAAGAGCCCGTACAAAGCTAAATATCACAGGGGTTTTCATGCCGAGGTGCTTGATAGGTCACCGCAGGAGGGGAAAGCAAAGAGCTCTGAGCCCCGTCCTCTTTGCACAGGGCAGCTCTGCTTCACCCTAGTTCGCTCATTTAGGTTCTGTGAAAGATTGTTTGATAGCAGGTATCTGCCACTAAGACCACTGGGAAACTGCCATGTACTGCATGGATGGCGGGACCAAGGTTGAGGACCTCACTCACCACAGCACACAAGGTCCCCTCTGTGTGGCCCCATAGGAGACCTTTTTCTCAGGCCTCACTAACAGAAAAAAAGCCATGCTTCTCCTAAATAACTGGAATGGTCTTTTCGTGGAGGCACAGGGGACCATATAACATAGTGTTTCTTTGCTTGCTTTGGCAGCTAGGGAGCACAGAGCCAAATGTGTAGCCCACCCACTTCTAACCCTAGAGAATCTGACGCTGGCATTTCCTCGTCCCAACTTTGGCTTCATTTTCATCTCTTGCTTTTCTTTTCTCTTTCTCATCCCTCTGATTTCATTGCCTACTTAAGCTCACTGCCTCCCTCTCTCTCTCTCTAATCCTATGAATCAAAGGAAAGAAAGGATACTAGACAGAAGCTCTGCTTATCTAAACTTCTCTCCTGAGTGGCATGGACATATATACACTACCAAACGTAAAATAGACAGCTAGTGGGAAGCAGCCGCATAGCACAGGGAGATCAGCTCGGTGCTGTATGACCACCTAGAGGGGTGGGATAGGGAGGGTGGGAGGGAGACGCAAGAGGGAGGAGATAGGGGATGTATGTATATGTACAGCTGATTCACTGTTATAAAGCAAAAACTAGCACACCACTGTAAAGCAATTATACTAAATAAAGATATTTTTTAAAATTAAATTAAATTAAATTAAAAAAAATAAACTTCTCTCCCTTTACTATGTCCCTGTGCGGGCAAGTCTAGAATCTTCTAGTCCATCTGAATCCAGACTCTGACTGCATCCTAGTAACCATCTATATCAGTCTTCTGATTTCTCAGTCCTGCCTCCTCTTCTGGCTGAGAGCAGTAGTCTCTGTACATTTATGTACTAATACATAGAAAGCTATCTCAAGGTTCCAGCCCAGTCCCCGATAGCGAGGAAAGAAGGATATTTGGCTGGCTCGTGGATCAAGGAGTTCCTTAAAAATAATTATAATTTTTTATGATGCAATCGGAGTCCACGCTCGCTGGGTATAATGTAAAAAAGCACAAGTTCCTCTATCATGTCCATGCTCCACGGGTAACCACACAGGTGTCAGACACTGTGCTACTAGCTTCTTCTGAAGTTGGCAAGTTTATACAAGAGCTTCCACAAGGAGGAATGGTACTCACCTTCTCTCCATATTGAACCCATTTGTCATATCCATTTCTCCAGTACCAAATCCATTTTGTGGTGAAGAGAGAACTGGACATTGTGACAGATGAAGGCGTGGAGAGACGTCGGATGGGATTATAATCACAAGTCATCTTCTGGAAACTGATTTTATAATTTCCAATAGAAACGCTGAGAGGGAAAAGTTTAGTGTTAACAAAATGCTTCACTGAAACAAAATGCTTCCGTTTTCTACACTCCGGTCTTCCCTAATAAGAGGATAGAATTCAACCTTGAGAGCTGAAAGGGATCTTTGAATTTCCCTTATACAGCTTTCGGTCTTACACATAAAAGAAAAAACTGAACTACAGAGAGGTAATGTAACCTGCCTGCCCCACATATTCAACGGTGTCACAAAATGTGTTCTTCCCTCAAAAACTATCCCCCATAGACAACTGTGCCCACACAAAACAATGGATTGGCTCAATGTTTGTTAGAAAGTCAGTTAGACACTCACAGTTGGTCAGTTTTTTTCAATTATTATTCAAATAGTTATCAAAGTGTGGTCCAAGACCTTTTCGGGAGCCAGCAAGGTCCAAGTTATTTTCATAATAATATTAAGACATCACCTGTCTTTTTCACCTTCATACCCTCACAGGTGCACAATGGAGTTTTCCAGAGGCTACATGATGTTTGATTTCACAATAAAGAGATTTTCAAAAATATATAACAATTTCAGTCTTCTCAGTGAATTTGGTTTTGTTTTGGAAAAGTTATTTTTATAGTTTTACTTATATACAGTTATATATGCATATAACTATATATAATTTAGATATATAATTATCTAAAAATGTTATGTTAACATGAATGAGTTTATTGTTATTTTTAATGTATCAGTAAATATTTAATTTTTCTCAGCTGTGATTTTTAATATGGTAAATATCAATAGCTATAATCCACATAAACAGAAGTTCTTTGGGATCCTCAATACATTTTAAGACTATATAGGGCTCCTGAGATCAAAAAGTTTAAGAGTTACTGCTCTATGAAACACCTCCTAGATCAGTGATGTTCAACCAGGAGCGATTTTGTGACCCAGGGAACATTTGACAATGTCGAAAAACATTTTTGTTTATCACAACTGGCATGCAGTGGGTGGAAGCCAGGAATGATGCTAAACTGCCCCCCCAGAACAAATAATTATCTGGTCCCAAGTCAATAGCGCTAAGGTTGAAAAACACTGCTTCAGATTTACCTGGGGGGAGAAATACACCTAGAAGCAAAACAGCTGACGCTCCCCTCTAGTGGCAAAAGGCAGCAACACAGAATCTCCACCAAAAATTCACTAAATTTGCAGACGGCAACACATCCATATTTTTCCCCCCAAAGAATTTCCTTGTAAAACAGGATGCAGCTTATAAATATGGTCATGGGTGGTATCACCCATATCAGCCCTAATAGAAGCAGAAATGTAAGGTAGCCTCTTAGAAACCTCCAGGGTAGAGAAAATAGTGAACATAGAGGAAGGTATAAAATGCTAAAGTATACAACAAAATCCTGCCCTAAACTATATGAAATGATTCAAATCATTTTCTCAAACTATGAAATTAAGTCAAAGCTCTTCTGAGCTCATCATTTAGTACTTGTAATAGTCCTACGATGAGCTGATAGGAATACAAACCAACCTATGCATTGTGTTGTTCTGCAGTACACACTGACAAATATTAACTAAACACATATTTGTGTCCCTGTATATTTCACCTGAGTTAGCAAATACTCCCAGAGTCCCTTGTATTAGCCAGGCTCTGAGTGACTTCAAACCTGCCCCACTTATGTATTTTTCTTCATTAATTCAGCAGGCATTTGCCATTTTTATCTCAAGAGTTAACCTGAATGGGATTCTGAAGGAAAACTGCTTTTTCTCCTTCCCATAAGCATAGCACTGGGCTTTCTTTTGATGATGTTGTACACCTCACAAGCCGGACCAGCCACCAACTTACGTGCAGATTTTGGGGTCACAAAAGGCCTTCTCAATATCCTCCATGAGTGGGAGGTCCATCCAGGTGTTTGCAAGTAACATCTGCCACCGGTAGGGCAGGTGGAAGTGAACTTTGTTGCACCTCTCTAAAAAGACAGAAAAGAAGTCTGAGCAATTCGGCCAAGTTCACTGCTGACTCTCCCCATCCTTTCACGGCCCGCCTTTCCCATCCTGCCTGCCCTGCAGGCACATTTCCCAGCTACACCTGTGCTCATGCTGGCCTCTACCTGCATTGCCCCAAACTCCAGATTCCATTATTACCCATGGAGACTCATCAGAAAACAAAATTCTCTGCTCCCCGAAAAGCCATGTTACCCACATGGAAATCTGAGATCATTATAAATTTACAGTTACCCTTTCTGCACCCCACACATGGATTTACTGAGACAAACTGCTCTCCAGCATAGGCAACTGCTTTTGTGTTTCCTTGAAGCCCTGACCTAAAATTCACCTCTTTCAGAAGAATTCCCTCACTAATCTCGCGCTCTTCTGAACTGACTTGTGTTTTGTATTCCCTCAAATACATTCCCTCCGAGCCAGTGCTCGGGACTCAGTTTGTGCTTTATTTATGTATTTACTCATTTTACGCAGTTTTCTAATTTGTGGATGTTTTGTTTGTTTGTTTTTATTTGTTTGTTTGTGTTTGGCCGCACCGTGCAGCTTGTGGGATCTCAGTTCCCCGACCAGGGATGGAATCCGGGCCCACGGCAGTGAGAGCATGGAGTCCTAACCACTGGACCGCCAGGGAGCTCCCAAATTTGTGGATGTTTTGATGTCCCACCTTAACAAACTCATTGAAAAAAGGCCTGCGTCATTGTTTAGCTTACTTCTCCCTTGCTTCACTGGCAGAGGGCTGGGCATGAAAAAGATGACCATTCAATGAATGCTTGCTGAAGAATGAATTAATGTTAGAAGTCCATAATACAGGAGTACAGAAAACAGTTCTATTTTTTCACAATTTGCATTATGTTTCAACCGTTTTGAAATGTCTAAAAGGTGTGTTACTACTTTAGAATAAAAAGAGGCAGGCTTAGACATCACAAGGAAATCCAGACTGGCACTGCCTGGGATTTGGCTGATTCAAAAAGTATAACCTTCCTCACACCCATGAGAATGGCTGCTATAAACAAACAAACAAAAACAAATTAACAAGTGTTGGCAAGGATGTGGAGAAATTGGAACCCTCGTGCATTGCCGGTGAAAATATAAAATGATACAGCTGCTATGGAAAACTATGTGGCAGTTCCTCAAAAACTTAAACATAGATTTACCATATAATCCAGCAACTCCATTTGTGGGTATATACCCAAAAGAACTGAAAGCAAATCTCAAACAGATATTTGTACACCTGCGTTCATAGCAGCATTATACACAACAGCCAAAGGTGGAAGCAACTCAAGTGCCCATCAATGGATGAATGGATAAACAAAATGTGATAGAATACAATGGAATAGTATTCAGCCTTAAAAAGGAAATTCTCACAACGGCTACAACATGGATAAACCTTGAGGACACTGTACTAAGTGAAATAAGCCAGTGTCCGAAAAAGACAAAAACTGTGTGAGTTCATTCATATGCGGGTCGTAGAGAAGTCATACTTAGAGACAGAAACCAAAATGGCGGCTGCCAGGGGCTTCCCTGCCAGAAGCGGGAAAGGAAGAGTTGTCGTCTAATGGGTACAGAGTCTCAGTTTTACAAGATAAAAAGAATTCTTGAGATTGGTTGTGTAGCAATACGAATGTAATGAACCCTACTGAACTGTACAGTTAAAAATATTTAAGATGGTAAAATCTGTTATGTGTATTTTACCATAATTAAAAAGAAAATATTTTAAAGTTAAAGATTTTTGATTTAGGGAACGCAGGGCAGAATCTCCTCTTCAGACACAAGGTGAATGCGTCTAAGACCACTAAGTAATCAAGCAAATGAATCAGACATGATGCCTAGGGCTGGGGTGGAGGCATGAAAGGGAAAG
>NW_006793703.1:5136582-5139901 GCF_000442215.2 Lipotes vexillifer
GAAAGAGTGGTATAAGAGTGAGAGGGCAGCTCTGTGTCCCAAGCAGCCCCGTGGGAAACATTTCTGCAGGAATCCTGGTGGGAGGCAACAGTGTGGACAGGTGTGGCTCATTGACTGCAACGACACACAAGACGTTGGTCGTGTAGAACATGGGCCCCTCAGTACACACTTTGAGGGGCGACTAGAGCCCACGGCCCAGAAGAGAGGCAATGCCTAAATCACAACAGGACACAAACTTTGAAAATGTGTCTGCTAGGATACTTTTGTTTGCTTTTTGTGTGTAAAAAGATGGGTCCCTGATTAAGTGTAACAGTTCACCTAAAACTGAATTGTAAAAGGAGAACGTATAATATCATGCAGTGAAGTGGGTGGTCTGTGCATCTGCGAAATGGGTTAACAACAGAACCTAGGGTTGATGTGAAGTTTAAAGAAGATGAATGGAAGATTCTTAGCATTGCACCTGACACACAGTACACAGTAAATGTTAGCCATATTAGTATTAATAAAGTTTCTGCTTCTAGAAAGTCCTTAAGTAAGTTACTCACTAAGTTGACAACCCTTATACAGATGGTCAAGACAAATTTCATTTGAGCCATGTTCATCCCTCGTAGAACAAACGGTACTCGCAACGTCAGATACAGAATCTACAAAACAAAAGAGGATGCATGTATGCTGATCCTAATATTTAAACCAAAAATCAAGATATCTGGTCTTACAGTGGGGAAGAATATCTGAAATGGGGGCCACGTTCAAGAAAATTCTTATGATTCATGTACTGCTGCTAACGAGGGCCTAGACATGAAAGCAAATATGAACATCTGGGTCACCTGAGAGTTATGTTTATTTCTTAAATCCTGTTCTCAATAAATGTAGCACGTATTCTATACAGTTCTAGGGTTGGTCCTTCCAGCTTCATATGTCAATCTCCTCATCAGAAGTTCTCCTTAAACAAAACCCCTTTGCCTTTAATACTATTAAGGGACATGCAAAGAGAAACCACTAGCCCTAGCTGCTCTGCTGCAGACATGAGACATGGGGCCCCTCTCTGTCCCTCAGTGACTCACACAGAGCCCAGCCTGAGCCCTTGTTGTAATCTCGCTGGCAGGGGGAACAGAGATTTGAGCAGAGTTCCAACCATGGGTCCCCTAGGCTGCAGCTCTGTTGCTTAAGGAAGGTGTAAAATGAGGGACCCTGGGCAGAGTGAGTGCTGCTTTGTGTTGGGGCAGTGGTCTCCCCATGTGTGGGCAGGACCTGGCTTGTCAGCCTCTGACTTTCAGAGCGTAACACGTCTTTCTCCCCACTGACTGCCGACGTGAAGCCAAAACTAGTGGCACCAGTTTTACCTACATCGGTAGTTTCATCTATCACTTTACTAGAGCCATTTGGTGGCACTGTGGACAGACTAGCCCAGAATGTCTTCTCTGTGTGTTTACCATTAACAAAGGCCATGGCCCCATCGTCGGCAGCTGTCATTTGGCCAGCGGCCTGCAGATGGCTGCGAGTCACTCCGGTGTCCTGACCCCTAGGTAACGATTTTTCTCTCTGCTTACTGGCTGTGGTTTTGTAATTTAACAATCTCACGGAAGTGGCATTTGTGGCCATGCCATCAACGTTATTATTAAAACGCGGGAAATGCTGGCTGTCTTGATTCCCACGTCTGCCCTCCGTTTTCACACAGTCCGAGGAAAGGATGGCCGTGCCCTTTCTGTTGGTGATGGTTTCAGGTGTTTGTGGAGAACCAAGAGGCGAGAAGGAGACAGGCTGACTGGAAGAAAACAAACTCTCTCTACCAGTGTCTTGGTCATTCTGCCAGGATGCGGGGCCCTTCCACTTGGGAGCTGATGTCGAATCAGAAGTGAAGTAAGTATTGCTGTGAGTACCATAGAAGAGATCCTCTGGACCGCCATTCTCTGCAAACCTCTGGCTTGCTCCCCCTTGACTGGTTCCTCCGAGATTGGACGCCGCAGATGAGCCTGAGGAAGGCGGAGGGCACTCCTGACTTCCCAAATGCGTGAACTTGTGGGCAAGATCCTTGACAGGCCCATCATCTGGGGGAGACCTGCGGCCGGTGGGATCTGGACTGGGGGGGCAAGACCTCTGGGCAGAAGCTGCAGCAGATGGAAGAGAGTCCCCGCTGCCCCGGTCTCTGCTCTTGCTTCTGCCTCTGTACGCCGCGTCTCTGCGATGTGAAGGAGGAGCTGGGAAAGAAAAACCAAACAACGGAAGTTGGTGTTAACGTGACTAACTTCCCTGCCCTGTTGCACCTCAGCTTTCCCAGGTTTGCTATCGAAGTTCCATCAAATTACTTTTGTGTGAAAATCTCGAGAAGGTGCTTATGACAATGCAGGAATCTGTCACCCTGCCAGCCCTGCAGAAAACGCCACCTATGACCTAGGATAAAGGTCGAACTGACACTGGCTCTGCTTGGCTTCTCTCGTGGGACTTAGAGGTAGCCCCCAAATGCCCACACTCTTAGGTGGGGCTGTCCGCAATTCTCTAGTTCAAGTCACTCACCACTAGGGTAAATGGAGAGACAGACGAGTGCAAATCAGGGAGGAGTTCCCCGAAATCATTTAGAGTTTGCCCATATTGTGATACAGTTGTACCTAAGTTACGGATTCACGATACTTAAAACAACAACAACAAAAGAAACTACAATAAAGGTCTGATTTCACTGAAGCTTGAGAAATTTCCAGAGTTGTTCGTCCAGCCCCCCAAATGCCCAAGCTTAAATGAGCAATAACCAAAAAAGAAAAATTGGCCTCTCTCTAGGAACGTGGTAAGTCACACCCCCGGGAAGCAGAGAGGAGGGAGGGAGTGAGCATGTGTGTTCGTGAGTACGTACAAAGTGCGGTGTGCATGTGTGTGATGTTTATATGTGGGGTGTGCTGTGCTGGGTGTGTGTGCATGCAAGAGGTGTGTGCATGTATGTGTGTGTGTGATACACATGTGTGGTATACATGTGGCGGGTGTATGTGTATGTGTGGTTGTACGCATGGTGTGTGACGTGTGTCGGTTGGTGAGATATGCATGTATGGTGTATGCGGCATGCACAAGCAAAGTCTGTGTGGTGTGATTGCATGTGTGTTTGTGTGGCATGTGTGAAGTGTGTCCTGTGCATGTGTTGCACATGTTGTGCGTGCATGAAGTTTGTATATGTGTGGGGTATGTATGTATGCAAGTGGTTGTTTTTGTGTGAATGTGGCTGGAGGCTGTGTGTGTGTGTGAGTGTGTGTATGTGTGTGGTGTGTGAGTTGTGCTATTGTGTGTGGGAAAGAGAAGGAAGAGAAGTCCTTTCTCTTCCAAACCCAGGGGGCAG
>NW_006793703.1:5139911-5146847 GCF_000442215.2 Lipotes vexillifer
GCAGGAATATAGTACAAGCAAGCATCCTCCTCCCATCAATTAAGTAGATTAACTAGAAGTGACAACAAAGAAAACTCCCTCTTGCATACAATAAATTTATATTGAGAAGCTACACCAAACCCCATCCTTCCAGATGTTCCTCTGTCGAGAGGGCATTGTCATGCAGGAGAAAAAACACGAGATGTGGAATCAGAACACGTGAGCTCTGCTCCTCTCGAGTCCTGTGAGGCCCTGAAAACATTACTTTTCTTGATTCATAGTATTACCCTTCACTCTTCTAAAAATGATTTAAGGCTGCTCCCAATAGAAGTCACTTAAGGGACTTCCCTGGTGGCGCAGTGGTTAAGAATCCACCTGCCAGAGCTCCCGAATATGGCTGCCCCCAGTGCCCACGCCCCAGCGTGAGCACAGCCGCCCCAGCTCTCCAGGAGACTCTCCTAGACCAGCAGCCATGTGGATGAAAGGCTCTTGATGCTACAGCCATGAATCAGTGCTGTGCCTCTGAGGTGGGAGAGCCAACTTCAGGACACTGGTCCACAAGAGACCTCCCAGCTCCACGTAATATCAAAGGGCGAAAATCTCCCAGGGATCTCCATCTCAAAACCAACACCCAGCTTCACTCAATGACCAGCAAGCTACAGTGCTGGACACCCTATGCCAAACAACTAGCAAGACAGGAACACAACCCCACCCATTACCAGAGAGGCTGCCTAAAATCACAATAAGTCCACAGACACCCCCAAAACACACCACCAGACGTGGACCTGCCCACCAGAAAGTCAAGATCCAACCTCATCCACCAGAACACAGGCACTAGTCCCCTCCACCAGGAAGCCTACACAACCCACTGAACCAACCTTAGCCACTGGGGACAGACACCAAAAACAACAGAAACTACTAACGTGCAGCCTGCAAAAAGGAGACCCCAAACACAGTAAGATAAGCAAAATGAGAAGACAGAGAAACACACAGCAGATGAAGAAGCAAGATAAAAACCCACCAGACCTAACAAATGAAGAGGAAATAGGCAGTCTACCTGAAAAAGAATTCAGAATAATGATAGTAAAGATGATCCAAAATCTTGGAAATAGAATAGAGAAAATGCAAGAAACACTTAACAAGGACCTAGAAGAACTAAAGATGAAACCAGCAATGATGAACAACACAATAAATGAAATTAAAAATACTCTAGAAGGGATCAGTAGCAGAATAACTGAGGCAGATGAACGGATAAGTGACCTGGAAGATAAAATAGTGGAAATAACTACTGCAGAGCAGAATAAAGAAAAAAGAATGAAAAGAACTGAGGACAGTCTCAGAGACCTCTGGGACAACATTAAATGCACCAACATTTGAATTATAGGGGTTCTAGAAGAAGAAGAGAAAAAGAAAGGGACTGAAAATATTTGAAGAGATTATAGTTGAAAACTTCCCCAATATGGGAAAGGAAATAGTTAATCAGGTGCAGGAAGCACAGAGACTCCCACACAGGATAAATCCAAGGAGAAACATGCCAAGACACATACTAATCAAACTGTCAAAAATTAATACAAAGAAAACATATTAAAAGCAGCAAGGGAAAAACAACAAATAACACACAAGGGAATCCCCACAACGTTAACAGCTGATCTTTGAGCAGAAACTCTGCAAGCCAGAAGGGACTGGCAGGACATATTTAAAGTGATGAAGGAGAAAAACCTACAACCAAGATTACTCTACCCAGCAAGGATCTCATTCAGATTTGATGGAGAAATTAAAACTTTACACACAAGCAAAAGCTGAGAGAGTTCAACACCACCAAACGAGCTTTACAACAAATGCTAAAGGACTTTCTCTAGGCAAGAAACACAAGAGAAGGAAATGACCTACAAAAACAAACCCAAAACAATTAAGAAAATGGGAATAGGAACATACATAGCGATAATTACCTTAAATGTAAATGGATTAAATGCTCCCACCAAAAGACACAGACTGGCTGAATGGATACAAAAACAAGACCCATATATATGCTGTCTACAAGAGACCCACTTCAGACCTAGAGACACATACAGACTGAAAGTAAGGGGATGGAAAAAGATATTCCATGCAAATGGAAACCAAAAGAAAGCTGGAGTAGCAATTCTCATATCAGACAAAATAGACTTTAAAATAAGGACTATCAGAAGAGACAAAGAAGGACACTACATAATGATTAAGGGATCGATCCAAGAAGAAGATATAACAATTGTAAATATTTATGCACCCAACATAGGAGCACCTCAATACATAAGGCAAAAACTAGCAGCCATAAAAGGGGAAATCGACAGTAACACATTCATAGTAGGGGACTTCAACACCCCACTTTCACCAATGGACAGATCATCCAAAATGAAAATAAATAAGGAAACACAAGCTTTAAATGATACATTAAACAGGATGGACTTAATTGATATTTATAGGACACTCCATCCAAAAACAACAGAATACACATTTTTCTCAAGTGCTCATGGAACATTCTCCAGGATAGATCATATCTTGGGTCACAAATCAAGCCTTGGTAAATTTAAGAAAATTGAAATTGTATCAAGTATCTTTTCCGACCACAACGCCATGAGACTAGATATCAATTATAGGAAAAGAGCTGTAAAAAATACAAACACATGGAGGCTAAACAATACACTACTTAATAACGAAGTGATCACTG
Organism: Lipotes vexillifer; assembly: GCF_000442215.2. Taxonomy (NCBI): domain Eukaryota; kingdom Metazoa; phylum Chordata; class Mammalia; order Artiodactyla; family Lipotidae; genus Lipotes; species Lipotes vexillifer. The sequence goes on from NW_006793703.1 coordinate 5,142,595, forward strand.
AAGAAATCAAAGAGGAAATTAAAAAATACCTAGAAACAAATGACAATGGAGATACAACGACCCAAAACCTATGGGATGCAGCAAAAGCAGTTCTAAGAGGGAAGTTTATAGCAATACAAGCCCACCTTAAGAAGCAGGAAACATCTCGAATAAACAACCTAACCTTGCACCTCAAGCAATTAGAGAAAGAAGAACAAAAAAACCCCAGAGTTAGCAGAAGGAAAGAAATCATAAAAATCAGATCAGAAATAAATGAAAAAGAAATGAAGGAAACGATAGCAAAGATCAATAAAACTAAAAGCTGGTTCTTTGAGAAGATAAACAAAATTGATAAACCATTAGCAAGACTCATCAAGAAAAAGAGGGAGAAGACTCAAATCAATAGGATTAGAAATGAAAAAGGAGAAATAATAACTGACACTGCAGAAATACAAAAGATCATGAGAGATTACTACAAGCAAGTCTGTGCCAATAAAATGGACAACCTGGAAGAAATGGACAAATCCTTAGAAATGCACAGCCTGCCAAGACTGAATCAGGAAGAAATAGAAAATATGAACAGACCAATCACAAGCACTGAAATTGAAACTGTGATTAAAAATCTTCCAACAAACAAAAGCCCAGGACCAGATGGCTTCACAGGCGAATTCTATCAAACATTTAGAGAAGAGCTAACACCTATCCTGCTCAAACTCTTCCAAAATATAGCAGAGGGAGGAACACTCCCAAACTCATTCTACGAGGCCACCATCACCCTGATACCAAAACCAGACAAGGATGTCACAAAGAAAGAAAACTACAGGCCAATATCACTGATGAACATAGATGCAAAAATCCTCAACAAAATACTAGCAAACAGAATGCAACAGCACACTAAGAGGATCATACACCACGATCAGGTGGGGTTTATTCCAGGAATGCAAGGATTCTTCAATATACACAAATCAATCAATGTGATACACCATATTAACAAATTGAAGGAGAAAAACCATATGGTCATCTCAATAGATGCAGAGAAAGCTTTCGACAAAATTCAACACCCATTTATGATAAAAACCCTCCAGAAAGTAGGCATAGAGGGAACTTTCCTCAACATAATAAAGGCCATATATGACAAACCCACAGCCAACATTGTCCTCAATGGTGAAAAACTGAAAGCATTTCCATTAAGATCAGGAAGAAGACAAGGTTGCCCACTCTCACAACTCTTACAACGTAGTTTTGGAAGTTTTAGCCACAGCAATCAGAGAAGAAAAGGAAATAAAAGGAATCCAAATCAGAAAACAAGAAGTAAAGCTGTCACTGTTTGCAGATGACATGATGCTATACATAGAGAATCCTAAAGATGCTACCAGAAAACTACTAGAGCTAATCAATGAATTTGGTAAAGTAGCAGGATACAAAATTAATGCACAGAAGTCTCTGGCATTCCTATACGCTAATGATGAAAAAGCTGAAAGTGAAATCAAGAAAACGCTCCCATTTACCACTGCAATAAAAAGAATAAAATATCTAGGAATAAGCCTACCTAAGGAGACAAAAGACCTGTATGCAGAAAATTATAAGACACTGATGAAAGAAATTAAAGATGATACAAACAGATGGAGAGATATACCATGTTCTTGGATTGGAAGAATCAACATTGTGAAAATGACTCTACTACCCAAAGCAATCTATAGATTCAATGCAATCCCTATCAAACTACCACTGGCATTTTTCACAGAACTAGAACAAAAAATTTCACAATTTGTATGGAAACACAAAAGACCCCGAATAGCCAAAGCAATCTTGAGAACAAAAAATGGAGCTGGAGGAATCAGGCTGCCTGACTTCAGACTATACTACAAAGCTACAGTAATCAAGACAGTATGGTACTGGCACAAAAACAGAAAGATAGATCAATGGAATAGGATAGAAAGCCCAGAGATAAACCCATGCACATATGGTCACCTTATCTTTGATAAAGGTGGCAGGAATATACAGTGGAGAAAGGACAGCCTCTTCAATAAGTGGTGCTGGGAAAATTGGATAGGTACATGTAAAAGTATGAGATTAGATCACTCCCTAACACCATACACAAAAATAAGCTCAAAATGGATTAAAGACCTAAATGTAAGGCCAGAAACTATCAAACTCTTAGAGGAAAACATAGGCAGAACACTCTATGACATAAATCACAGCAAGATCCTTCTTGACCCATCTCCTAGAGTAATGGAGATAAAAACAAAAATAAACAAATGGGACCTAATGAAACTTCAAAGCTTTTGCACAGCAAAGGAAACCATAAACAAGACCAAAAGACAGCCCTCAGAATGGGAGAAAATATTTGCAAATGAATCAACTGACAAAGGATTAATCTCTAAAATTTACAGGCAGCTCATGCAGCTCAATAACAAAAAAATAAACAACCCAATCCAAAAATGGGCAGAAGACCTAAATAGACATTTCTCCAAAGAAGATATACAGACTGCCAACAAACACATGAAAGAATGCTCAACATCATTAATCATTAGAGAAATGCAAATCAAAACTACAGTGAGATATCATCTCACACCGGTCAGAATGGCCATCATCAAAATATATAGAAACAATAAATGGTGGAGAGGGTGTGGAGAAAAGGGAGCACTCTTGCACTGCTGGTGGGAATGTGAATGGTACAGCCACTATGGAGAACAGTATGGAGGCTCCTTAAAAAACTACAAATAGAACTACCATATGACCCAGCATTCCCACTACTGGGCATATACCCTGAGAAAACCATAATTCAAAAAGAGTCATGTACCAAAATGTTCATTGCAGCTCTATTTACAATAGCCAGGAGATGGAAACAACCTAAGTGTCCATCATCAGATGAATGGATAAAGAAGATGTGGCACATATATACAGTGGAATATTAGCCATAAAAAGAAACGAAATTGAGTTATTTGTAGTGAGGTGGATGGACCTAGAGTCTGTCATACAGAGTGAAGTAAGTCAGAAAGAGAAAGACAAATACCGTATGCTAACACATACATACGTAATATAAGAAAAAAAAATACCATTAAGAACCTAGGGGTAAGACAGGAATAAAGGCACAGACATACAAGAGAATGGACTTGAGGATATGGGGAGGGGGAAGGGTAAGCTGTGACAAAGTGAGAGAGTGGCATGGACATATATACACTACCAAATGTAAAATAGATAGTGGGAAGCAGCCGCATAGCACAGGGAGATCAACTCGGTGCTTTGTGACCACCTAGAGGGGTGGGATAGGGAGGGTGGGGGGGAGGGAGATGAAAGAGGGAAGAGACATGGGAACATATGTATATGTATAACTGATTCACTTTGTTATAAAGCAGAAACTAACACACCATTGTAAAGCAATTATACTCCAATAAAGATGTAAAAAACAAAGAATCCACCTGCCAAAGCAGGGGACACGGGTTCGAGCCCTGGTCCACCAGGATCCCACATGCCGTGGAGCAAGTAAGCCCGTGTGCCACCACTACTGAGCCTGCACTATAGAGCCCATGAGCCACAACTACTGAGCCCACGTGCCTAGAGCCCGTGCTCTGCAACAAGAGAAGCCACCGCAATGAGGAGCCCGCACACTGCAACGAAGAGTAGACCCCCTCGCCGCAACTAGAGAAAGCCCACGCGCAGCAGTGAAGACCCAACGCAGCCAAATAAATAATTTAAAAAAATAGTCACTTAAAATTTCCAAGCCTCAGTTTCCTTATCCATTAAGTGAGGCCAATAATACACCTGCCTTGCTTCACAGTTTTGCTGTGAGGAACAGTGATGAGATATTTTAGGTGAAAGTCCCTTGTAAATGATAAAGCATTTCTCAAATATAAGAAGATTCTCTCCCAGAATCTTAGTTATACATTCTACTTGCTTCATAAAATTCATCTCCTCTATATCCGCTTAATAAAAACATTAAAAAATGCAAGTGTTAATTCCATTAAACAACATCAAAGTGCTTAAGAAATTGTACTGATCACTTCACTGATCATAATAGGATGGCTATTATCCAGAAAAAACAGAAAATAACAAGTGCTGGTGAGAAGGGGGAGAAATTGAGACCCTAGTGCTTTGCTGGTGGGAATGTAAAATGGTGCAGCCACTGTGGAAAACGGTATGGCAGTTCCTCAAATATTTAACACTGAGATACCATGTGATCCAGCAATTCTACTTCAGGGTATATACTCAAAAAAACTGAGGGCTTCCCTGGTGGCGCAGTGGTTGGGAGTCCGCCTGCCGATGCAGGGGAC
>NW_006793703.1:5146927-5168318 GCF_000442215.2 Lipotes vexillifer
AGGGCCACAACAGGGAGGGGCCGGGGTACGGCAAAAAAAAAAAAAAAAAAAAAAAAAAAAAAAGTAGACCGCATTTACCTCTCCACCCAGAGGGTTTGTTCTGGCGGTGCCTGCTGTTGCAGATGTCCTGGATGTTCTGGACCACACTTGACCTCAGCCCGTGCTCCCTCATGATGGCCAGCACCTTTCTGTCCATCAGGTTATGGGACCGGAAGCAGTTGGCATAACCACAGTTCCCTCGGGTAAAGTGTTCACAAACGTGGAGCCTTTCACACGGTGGCTGCTGGTTACAGGTCTGTCTTCCACCCTCTCCCTTATAATTTTTGCATATCTACAGAACGAAGAGACAATAGCCAGAGATAAAACATGTTTCTCTATGTGCCACACATTAAGGAAAGTTTATATAAAAATTTCAGCTGTAATGACCTATATGGGAACAGAATCTAAAAGAGTGGATATATGTATATGTATAACTGATTCACTTTGCTGTACAGCAGAAACTAACACAACAGTGTAAATCAACTATACTCCGATAAAAAATAAATAAATAATAAAAACGCAGCTTTTCTTACTTCCTGATAAGAAAAAAAAATCAGGGGCTTCTCTGGTGGCACAGTGGTTGGGAGTCCGCCTGCCGATGCAGGGGACACGGGTTCGTGCCCCGGTCCAGGAAGATCCCACATGCCGTGGAGCGGCTGGGCCTGTGAGCCTTGGCCGCTGAGCTTGCGCGTCCAGAGACTGTGCTCCGCAACGGGAGAGGCCACAACAGTGAGAGGCCCATGTACCAAAAAAAAAAAAAAAAAAATCTGAAGCAAGCAGAGATAATATCAAAGGAAAAAAATGCATGTGTATTCCACAATCTTTGATGAGTTCTATTCGATCGATGACTTATTTGCGGCAGAAGAGGCCTACAAACTAACTGAAAGAAACTTGAATTTGATTAACCTCCTTTGGAAGAATCAACATAAGACGGCTAGCTACAGATGGAACCAAACAGGACCCAAAGGGAGCCCTACATTATAAAGGAACCCCAAAGAGGAAGGCCTGTCTTTGGATATCAATTCATTGTTCTATTAAAAGGACATGTGGAGGGACTTCCATGGCGGTCCAGTGTTTAAGACTCCACACGGTTTGGTCCCTGGTTGGGGAACTAAGATCCCGCATGCCGTGCAGTGCAGCCAAAAAAAAGGATATGTGGGGACTTCTCTGGTGGCACAGTGGTTAAGGCTCCGTGCTCCCAATGCAGGGGCCCCAGGTTCAATCCCTGGTCAGGGAACTAGATCCCGCACGCATGCCACAAGTAAGAGTTAGCATGCCACAACTAGGGAGCCAGTGTGCCACAACTAAGGAGCCTGCGAGCCACAACTGAGGAGCCCACATGCTGCAACTAAGGAGCCCACCAGCTGCAACTAAGACCCAGTGCAACCAAACTAATTAATTAGTTAATTAATTTTTCAAAAGAGGACATGTGGGTCTTACCTACAACTGCTGGGAGTCTAGAATCTAGTCTCAGCTAGGCAGAATGTCAGTTTCTCAAAAGATCAACTGAAGCAGATAATTTGTATATTCCTATGTAAATAGGTATACCTACATATCTAGCTCTACAGAGATATAGTTCTTACTGAAAGGAGAGCAGAAGGAACACTGTCACTGAGGCCAGACCAGGTGATGCAGGACTAGAAGATGCTGGTTGAAGTCTGCAGCCCTGGAAGCAGCTACATGTGACCTCACATCTGAATTACTTACTTGCTCCCAGCCTCTCTTTCCTTTGCTGTAAAGAAGGAAAATATTTGCTCTCCTCACCTAAACAAGTTGTTGAGCAGATTAAATAATAAAATACATAAATGTGTTGTGCAAAATATGAAATGTGATGCAAATGTTTGAATCATTACATGAAGAAGCTTAAAGATGAAAATGTTTATAAGTTGTTTCAATAGACTCCGAGCAAACCAGGTCAACATGGGCCACTATGATGTATCCAAGTGGCAAAGACATGGATTCAGACTCTAACAACAATGACTTAAGCCATATAAACAACTTCTAAACCTGATGCAAATAGATATCATTGCGATAGAGCCTATGATCCAGATTCAAGACTCTAGACCAACAGTTCTCAAAGTGTGGTCCCTGCACAAGCAACATCGGCTCCAACTGGAAACTTATTAGAAATACAACTCCTTGGGCCCTTCCCCATAACTACAGAGTCAGAATGGCCAGAGGTAGGGCCCAGCAATCTGGGTTTGACAAACCCTCCAGGTGATTCTGACACACATTTAAAGCTTGAGAACCAGTGTTCTAGAGGCTTGAGTGAAACAAGAATAATTAGTAACTTCACAAATGATACTTTGGTTAACATTCCTAGTTCTATGCTGATGTTTAAGTAAGAATGCTCCTGCCAAAACAAATGAAATCATTTCTTCCTTTTCATAAATACATCTCAATTACACAAGTTTCTATACGAGGACGTCAGATTTGCCTGATGCTTTTATGTTCTCGCAGGTCAAGGCAAAATGGAAGGGTGTGAACATTTTAAGTTTTTGAGGGCAGGCAGTGTGTCTTGTCCACTGCCGCCTTCAGAAGCCTGCCCTTGTAGGAACTCCTGAGTGTTAGTTGAATGAATGCAAAACAAACAATAAGTAAAGTGAGACGCAGAAGGATGAAATGCCTTGTCCAAGACCACAGAGGTGGTTAGTGGCAGAGTCAGGACTTTGAGAGACATGGAAGGACCATCGTTGACCGACTATCCTTGGAACTAGCTGAACTCTGGCTGAGCCCCTCCTGCTAAAACCTTGAAAATACTCTGCCCTACTCACCCAAGTTAAAACACTCCTTGAGAGACTACTCTTGCCCCAAATTGTCAAATAGAGACTTATGTTATTGATGCTTTGGTCGATTTTCCACTACAGGAACCAGCGCCTCAGACCTCTGGTTCAGGAAACAGTGCAGTCTGCTAGTCTGTGATCCTACCCCTGACAAGTGGTAAATGGCAATTAAGTTATTGGCTAAAAATAAACTTCAAGCACAAGACTTCCCACCCCACCCACTAAGCACAGGTACTGAATTCTTAAAAGGGAAAGGGAACCTCAGATGACACTTCAGACTCTCTGTGTGATAAAGGATGACAGTGGCATTTTCCTACGAGGACCCTCCCAGCTCTTTTGTCAATGGGCTTTTCTGGGATCCATCAGCATCACCACCTTCTAGTAGGTTCTTCCCTAGAGAAAGGAAGAGCTGTCACTCCCCTTATTCTCCAAGGACGTGATACAGAAAGTCCTTGATGATTTTGGAGAACAGAAGCAGACAGCAAACCTGATGAGTGACCTTTCCAAACTTCCAAGTTTAACACTAGACTAAGGTTGGACCCCAGGGACACTCCTCTCAAGGGTCATAACAAGACTTCACCTGTCGTCATCCCTTCACGTGAAAGGAAAAGGACGGGGTGGGTCTGTTAGTCAACGGGACCTTTAATGAGTTGGTGTGTAAGGCGTCTCCCCATGCTGGTAGCCAGGAGGGAATGAGCTGGCACACAGGCCAAGGGCCATAGGGATCCCAAGACAAGACCTCTAAACCTAGGCTCCTGGAAACGGAGAGAGAGAGAGAGAGAGAGAAATCCAAGTACCTAAATGAAAGAATGCCTGCGGAAATGGCATATATAGTCCTCCTCCACTCTCTCCATCTCTGAAGACATTTTTACAGACTGCCTTGCATTCCTATCTCTCTTGAGCTCAGTGATCAACTCAAAATCACCCCTCACGTTCTAAGGTTTCTAAGTCCTCAGGGAAACACACTGAGCTTAGAGTCAAAAGATGTTTAACCCCCCAGATATCCCTAATAGCTATCTTGTCATATATAAAAGCACATCTGAATTTCAACCTTGCTTTATCTTTTAAAAATACATATATATATATTTATTTACTTATCTATTTTTGGCTGTGTCAGGTCTTAGTTGTGGCATGCGGGCTTCTCTCTAGTTGTGGCGTGTGTGGGCTCAGTTGCCCCACAGCATGTGGGATCTTAGTTCCCCGACCAGGGATCAAACCTGAGTCCCCTGCATTGGAAGGCGGATTCTTAACCACTGGACCACCAGGGAAGTCCCCACCTTTGCTTATCTTAATCTCAGTCCCTTCCACCCATTCCACTTGAGTCTTCCATTATGTTTCTGTGCCTCTCTTTCAGGGCGAAGCTAACTTCTCTACACAAGGGTTTTTCTCAGGTCAGATACCATTCTTTAAACAGCATCCTCTGATTTTCAAGTCAATAGTCCTGTGTGGATGAGACTGTTAATTACCTGCCATTGTCCTCACCTTTCTTCTAATAATAGAAGCTTCCAAGTTTTAGCTGGACACCTAGTTACCCAGCCAGAAACTACATTTCCCAGCCTCCCTTCTACCTAAGTGTGATCATGTGATAAGTTCTGGTGAATGACATGGAGCAGATGCGCTATTTACAATGTCCAAGTCACATCTTTTAAAAAAGAAAGCTGCTTGCCTTTCACTTACTCCCTCTCTACATTCCTGTTGGTTAGATAATGATGACAGTGAGAAGAGTCTCCTTGTACCTGGAGGAGGAAGCCACATGTTAAAAGAGAACAGAGATTATCTACTGGTCCAAAAATAGAATGGATATATTATATATAAGATAATAAGGCTGACCTACTGGCCTGAGTCCCTGCATGACATCGTGGAATCCAGCTGCCTGACCATCGGATACCTACCTGCCTACATCTGGGCAAGACCAAAAGTCAGTAAACTATTTCTGTAAAGGATCAAATGGTAAATATTTTAGGCTTTGCAGGCCATTCAGTCTCTGTTGCAAATACTCAACTCACTCTTGCATGAGAAAGCGGCAATAGACAATATATAAATGAATGGGGGTGGCTGTGTTCCAATTAAACTACAAAAACAGGTGGCAGGTGGGATTTGGACCATGGACCATGGTTTAATGACCCCCAATCCAGACTGTCAAGAGATAGAGAAACAAAGTAATATTTTATTTGAATCACTGCACTTTGAGGTCTTTTTGTTCCAATAACTTAGCCTCAACCAATACACCCTGTCATCTTCCAAAACTTTGCCTCAAAGCCCACCTCTTCCAGGAGGTCACAGGGTTCCCTAGGAGCCTGGCGGGGGAAGCATTCCAGACTCCAATTCTTGTAAAACTTCAAATAGGAAGGAAATTGTTGGAATCTCTCAGATAACTCAGCAACAATCACCTGTTGACTGCCACCTGCAGGCCCTGGTGCTCAGTTTTCTCTGCTCCCGTGCCAAAACACCCTCGATGCCACGCAGCCAACAGCACTCTCAGCACCTGCTTTTCAAACTAAGGAATTACAACTTACCTCTGGCATAAAAAAAGGGTCATTTTGGAGAAGGAGCACGGCTAATTCCTCTTTGTTCAGTCCAGAGAGTGCATGATTTTTCAGGACCTTGAAGTTATCTTCTGAGAGAACATCGTGAGAATATTTGCATAAATTCCTGGAAATAAATGACAATGGTCAGTGTTTCCACTTCACAGAAAGTAAAGAAAAAGCAATCATCCAGGGAACTTTCAATGAAAATCAATGCCCATATCCTTTGGTAACTAATACAGGTTGGTCCTGGTTCAAGAGTACACTTTAAAAATATAAATTGATGAAACACCTAGATGGGAAAAGGGAATATGAGGATTTTTTCCACAAATTATACACTTGTACACTTTATTTATTTATGTATTCATTTTTGGCTGCATTGGGTCTTCGTTGCTGCCCACAGGCCCTCTCTAGTTGCGGCGAGCAGGGGCTACTCTTTGTTGCGGTGCACAGGCTTCTCATTGCAGTGGCTTCTCTTGTTGCGGAGCACAGGCTCTAGGTGCACAGGTTTCAATAGTTGTGGTGCGTAGGCTTCAGTGGTTGTGGCGCACGGGCTCTAGAGCACAGGCTCAGTAATGTGGCACATGGGCTTAGTTGCTCCGCGGCATGTGGGATCTTCCCCAGCCAGGGCTTGAACCTGTGTCCCCTGCATTGGCAGGTGGATTCCCAACCACTGTGCCACCAGGGAAGCCCCACACATGTATACTTTAAATTATTTCAATACTTCTTCAAACAATGTCTCCTCTAGTATACATTAATAATGTAGGACGAGGAAAAAAATGGCAAAGAAAGTGATACAAATGTAGTGGAAATGACTGCCCATTGAGAGACAAAGAATAATTAGGACAACACATCTATGGATTGACAATAAAATCAATGTGAAAAGAGAATTCCATTGAACAGACTAAATTAGATGAAAGTGTTCCTTGCTTTCTCTCTTCTATGCCTTACATACCAATGTATATACCTATATGATTTGTGACTACAAAGGAATGGAACAAGCTCATAATTGTACATTTCAAACAACTCTACAAAGAAAGAGATAAAAACCCTCTCCACTTTAAGACTGATGATGTAGGTCTGATAGTACTTTCTATGATGATGGAATTGTTCTATAATCTGAGCTTCCTAAAATGTAAGCCATACATGACTAATGAACACTTGAAATATAGGTAATAAGACTTAAGAAACTAAATTTTCTATTTTACTTTAATTAATTTAAATTTGAATAGCCACACATGACTAGTGGCTACCATACTGCATGGCAGAGATTTAAATCTTTGCTATTCAAAATGTGGCGGGAGAATCAGCAGCTTCACCATTATCTGGGAGCTTGTCACAAATTTAGAATGTCAGGCCCCACCCAAGTTCTACTGAATCAAAATCCATCTTTCAACAAGATCCCCAAATGATTTAATCACACTGAAGTCCCACAAGCACTGACTTAGACCATTGAGAAACTCAGACAGTACCGATGTTTTCATTAGACAAACATAATGTGACAGTTATCAATGTTCAGCTAACAAACTCGTTCGACTTCTTAACTTACATACGCTCCCTGTGATATCGCCAATGTCCTCAGATTTATGGTTTTAACAGTTGCTAATATGATGGGATCTTAATAGTTTCTGGTTTGCTCAACCATTATCAAATTGTCAGGAGGTTAGGTAATGGCCAGATTTTCACTACATTACAACCTTTGTACAAACAACCTTTCTTCTTTTACATTATTTCTTGAGACTTATTCCTTTGAGAGTATTGCCTCAAAGGACACAATCAGTTTCCCTGAGGTTTCTGTTTCATTTTGATCTCCTGCTCTCCAGAAAACATACCAGCAATCTGAGAGCGTGTCTATTTCCCCGCCAGCACATTAACATAGAGTTTTATCACTTTTGCTCCTTCAGTAAGTAGGAAATAGACTTATGGGGGACTTCCCTAGTGGTCAAGCAGTTAAGACTCCGTGTTCCCAATGCAGGGGCCCCAGGTTCGATCCCTGGTCAGGGAACTAGATCCCGCATGCCACAAGGTGCAGCCAAAAAAAAAAGGAAAATTAAAGAAATAAGACTTATGCTTTTAATTTGCACTTTAATTATTAGCAAGACTGAAATATTCCCAAATGTAGGCTTGATGCTTGCATTTCCTCTTACTTACAGTATTTGTTCATATCTTTTAACTGTTTATCTGGTGGAGGAGCACTAACCTACAGATGTATAACTGTTCTTTATATTTTTTAATACTAATCTTTACCAGCCTTGTGTATTTCAAATAGTTTTGCATTTTTCCCTTTTGATCAAGAACTTATTAAGGTTGTTGTTGTTCAACAATCTGATTGCTGTTCTATACAATCATATCCTTCCAATTCGCCATTCATAATTTAGCCCACTGTTTTAATACTTGAGAAATTAATTCCTCCACCACAGCTAGATAACTATACCATTTTGTTTCACCTTTAAAAGAGAGATTTTCAACTTTAATTCTTTAAAATATCTGGAGCTTATTTTGACAACCAGCATCAGAGAAGGACAGAAGTGCTTTATATCAACTTTTCTCAATAACATCTATTAAATTGGACTCCTTTCTTACTATTTTGTTATAGAGGACTATAGTTTGTTAACTTTTTAGCAAATTTAGAACTATTGGAATCCTTATTATGTTTTTATCAATCTACGGTTCTACTTTGAATCCAATACCATACATCTGAAATATCCTTTGCACTGTATTTTAAATATTAACAGAATAATTTATCCTATTATTGGCTTATTCCTTTCCAAAAATCTCTTTAGTGTGCTTAACTATTATTTCCTCTATAGAAATTTTATTCTGGCTTTGTCACTTTCCACAAAAGATCATACTGAGAATCTAATTTGTGTTAACACCATATATTAGATTGGATATTATGTCATCTCAACTACATTAAATCTTCTGATTCTGGAACAGAAAATATCTCTCCATTTATTCAAGTCTTATTCTATTTTTCTTACTGAGAATTAAAATCTTTCTTTTAATAGTTCTCTCATTTCCCAAATATTAAACATGAATCAGTTGCCACTATTATGTTTTAGTTGTTTGTCACTAGTAAACAGAAATGCGAATGACTGCAAAATTATCTTATTGAAATTGACAATGATTTTTTAAATGTAAACATCTACATAAAAGTTATTCTCTAAGAATTAATCTTTTAAAAGCCACTATTCAAATAGTGACTTTTAATAGTCCCACACTATTCACGCTGTCTGCGTGTAAGGCATTTCTGAAGCACTCTAGAATTGCCTTCTTATCTAGCCGTGGAACCTCATGAGAAAAATCAGAATCAACAACCATGGCAGCCACTGTCCAAGCCCTTAAAACCCAGCCAGCGCTCCCCACGCACCCTGCTTCATGCACAATTCAAGGGCAGTTGGTCAGGCTCTGGCAACAGCCTGTATCTTAGCCGTTTCTCAGGCGTGCTCTCTCCTGGCTTTCTCTACCAGGAGTTCCGGCTTCTAGTGTGTGTCTGGCACTCCTTGATAAAGCTGACCTCAGCTCTCCACTTGCTCTTGGGGTCTGTGCTTTCAGATAACTGCTCCCCAGCAGCCACCACGACCCAGAGCCCTCAGCAGCTGGGCTGGGACTCCACCTTATCACTCCTCCAACCACCACGGGAGGGGCGATCTGTGAAGAGGCTCTACAGCAGGAAGGGGACCAGCCTCCTGCCCAAAGCAGGAAATCCCTCCATTAGAGCTTTACCAGATACGTGCGAGCTTCATTACCTCACAAGGCATCTCACTCCACCGGGTACTGACGTTAAGGATCCTCTTGATACGGAACAGAAAATGACCTTGTTGAAACACCCTGCTGCTAGGCAGGTTCTACCCTCTGGCTCGGAGATATCTGACAACTGGGAGGAATTCAGAACCTTTCTTCCCTTTGAGCTCCAGTCCAAGACATTGTGATCACAGAGCCAAGACTGGTACCTCTCCTGTGGCCAGATTAGGGTCACAGATGAGGACCCAGTCCCTCTCCAGGTCCCAGCAAGATACAGTGTCGGTCATATCTGTCCTGTGCCTGCTCTGTCCTAGCCAAGGAGCAGTGGGGCACTTCCAAGGTCCTGGAAGTCAACATTTCCTCTAAATAACTGAAGGCAGCCAGACAAGTCTAATAAGAACCCCTCTGCCTGGAGCCCTGAGTGTCCAGGCTTTGCCATCCTCACCCAAGACACTCATGCCTGTAGGAAGAGCCCGCCCAGCACACGCTGCACTGGCTGGGTCCCTGACGTTGCCCATCCGAGGGCCCAGATCGCTTTTCATTTCTAATCTCCATCCTCAGGCAAACTGCTCGTTCCTCTAGATTCCATAATACTCACCTTGAACTCAGCATGTCATATCTAGCCTTGAGTTCTGACCTGCAGCCTGTCCCTCGGAGGCCCTGCTCAGTTTTCCCACATCCCCTAGACTTTTCCAAACTTGTTAGAGGCTTTACCTCCACCCTAATTTCAACATATTGTTCAGGGTGGGGCAGTTTGTGCTCACCTATTTGGGGAGTAAGACCAGAAATATAGACACTAACATTTATTACATATTTACTAAGTGACAGGAACTTGCATCTGTTATTTATAACCTACGAGGAAACAGTTTACTTTTTACTTTGGGAAACTGAGGCTGGGTAAAATGAGAAATCAAAGGTGACTCAAATAAGAGGAAGAGCTGATAATTGAACCCAGATCTCAAAAAGCAAATAAAAACATCATCTGGGGCTTCCCTGGTGGCGCAGTGGTTGAAAGCCCGCCTGCCGATGCAGGGGACATGGTCTCGTTCTCCAGTCCGGGAAGATGCCACATGCCGCGGAGCGGCTGGGCCCGTGAGTCATGGCCGCTGAGCCTGTGCGTCCGGAGCCTGTGCTGCGCAACGGGAGAGGCCACAGCAGTGAGAGGCCCGCGTACCACAAAAAAAAACAAAAAAAACAAAACATCATCTGGAAAAAAGAACAAAAAACAGACATGTCTGAAATTTTTCCAAACCAGAAAGAAAGGGGAAAAAAAGCCATTCTGGATCATTCAAACTACTGTTCCCTAGCACTAAGTAGAAAATTGAGAGTAGGGTATGAGGAGAGAGAATGCATATAAATCACATATACGGTGTAGAAGGGACACAATAAATGATAGAAACTGTTGCTTAGGGACTTCCCTGGTGGTTCAAGGGTTAAGACTCCATGCTTCCACTGCAAGGGCGCGGGTTTGATCCCTGATTGGGGAACTAAGATCCTGCATGCCGCATGGCGAGGCCATAAAAAGAAAAGAAACTGGTCTTCCCTGGTGGCGCAGTGGTTGAGAGTCCGCCTGCCGATGCAGGGGACACAGGTTCGTGCCCCGGTCCGGGAAGATCCCACAAGCCGCAGAGCGGCTGGGCCCGTGAGCCATGGCTGCTGAGCCTGCGCGTCCGGAGCCTGTGCTCCGCAACGGGAGACGCCGCAGCAGTGAGAGGCCCGCGTAGTGCGGAAAAAAAAAAAAAAGAAAGAAAAGAGATCATGTTTCTCATGATTGGCATTGCAGAGGCAGCAGCACTCATCATGGTCAGGGCTGGATGGAGATCATGTTCAGGTTTAAGATGCAGAAGCTTCCTTCTCACTTTCTTCTGATCACTCTGTCCCAGCTCCAGGTCCCTAATATTCGCTAGGAGGATTTAGCCAGGAAATAGTGTGAAAGTCTCCCAAGGCCTCTTGGGAGTTCTCAAAGCCAGTGGTTCTCAAAGTGAGGTCCCCTGATCAGCATCACTTAGGAGGTTGCCAGAAATGCAAATTCTCAGGCCCCATCCCAGACCTGCTGGGTGAGTCTCAACCTTGTAGCTCACATCAGAATCATCAAGAGGGTTTGTTAGAACACAGATTGCTGGGGCCCACCCCCAGAGTTTCTGATCAGCAGGTCTGGGGTGAGGGCTGAGAATCTGCATTTCTAACAAGCTCCCATGTGATGTGGATGCTGCTAGCCCAATGAGCACACTTGGAGCAAGGATGCTCAAGGCTACCTTCTCCAACGAAGAATAATGGGCTCGGCAGAAGGCTGATTCACAGCCACAGGGACTCCCCACCTCCCGGCACGGAAAAAAGCTTGCCCACAAACCATTATGAACTGCCCAGGGGAAAACAAGTGTTTGCAGAATGCTGCCTGCACTTGGAGCAGATAAACTTAAAACAGCATGAGCTGGGATAAGAGGTGGTAACTTTTAAAAAAAGAGCGAAGATGGCCTTGGAAGAGGCAGGAATGTCTCTCAGGAATCTCAAGCCAAAAGCCTAAAAACAAATGACGTTTTCACTCTTCTCTTCGAGTCACAGAACAAAATGTTACTTTAACCCTGGCAATAAATGCTCCCCCAATCACAGATGAAGTCTAGCCTGCAGAGTGGTTCTCATCCCTGGTTACACATGATAATCAACCGGGGAGTGCTCAGAAATACCTAAGCCTGGGCCACACCCTCAGAGACTGATTTAATTTGACAGGACGTGAGACCCCAGATGATTCCAATGTGCGGTCCAGGCTGGGATTGCTGGCCGGGCCTGTCAGATGAAATTCTAAGCTAGGTTCCTGAACTAGATACTCACACGTGTGAACTCTAGCAGTTCACAAGTCAGCAAACATAGGGCCAACCCTGGGCTCCACAATCAGACCAGCGGGAAAAAGATAACCTTAAGGAAAGTCTTGTTTTTTCACAGTCATTTGTATCAAAATACCCCTTCTCTTCTCCTACTCACCTGCTCTGTTCCCCAACACCTCATGTGGGAGGGTGGACAAAATCAAAGAGCTAGTCAATTTGTATAGAAGACAGGAAATAGCTCATCATGATTCAAGCCAGGCAAAAAAAGGAACCAGGATGTGTGAAAGATAAAACCTAGAGAACACTCATCTAAAGAATGAAACGTCACCAATGAAAACCAACCCTGAAAAGTATTAGTCACGAGACTCCTATCCTCCATATGTTTGTATTTCTGACGTTCGAGATTAAATTGCCAGTTACTAGAGGCAGGGATGGTTCACTGAATCTGGAACCCCTAGTCAGAGGGGGGAGAACCAGAGTAGACCAGCAGAGAGCACAGGAACAGGGTAAGGAACAAGGTCTGGGAAGAGAAAGGGTGGAGCTGAAGAAATCGACCTGCTTTAACCACAACTGTATTACCCAGAACACATTATGCGCGAAGAAGACGACGCCCCCTGACAGCTGATCGTGATTAGCCCCAGGTGCAGATGGCCGAGGGCCCCGGCCAGGTGAGGGGAATGCAGCTGGTAGGCTGCAAGGCTCTGGGCTGCACGGGGCAACAAGAGGGGACCAGACCCGCTGAGGATGGGAGAGGTGGGGGGCCGAGGAACTGATTGTAACCTATAACTGTACCAAGAGTAAGGCAAACAATGCAGGTGCCACAATATTGTAGACAATCTCCCCAGTTTGACTTATTTCTCTGGTCCTTTTAATCAGTGGTTCTCAAACTCTGCTGCCCATTAGAACTACCCGGGGACTTTTTAAAAACCCTGATGCCCAAGTCATACCCTATACCAATTAAATCGGAATGTCCAGGGGTAGGAGTTGGGCGTCAGTATTTTTAAAAGATTCCTCAAGTGATTCCAGTGTGCAGCAAAAGTTTGGGACCATGGCCCTAAGTCCACATCAGGACTGAGAAAAAGCACAGGAAGTGAAGAGAGTGAAGGGCAGGAGATGCTGCAGGGTATGTGGGATCTTAGTTCCCCGACTAGGGATCAAACCCCTGCCTCCTCTATGGGAAGCATGGAGTCCTAACCACTGGACCGCCAGGGAATTCCCACCAAAATCTTGATTAGAGACAGTAGGTCACACAAGGCTCCTTTCCTTGAACACGCCTTGGAAGTTAAGGATATTAAACTAGGGAGAAAGATGAATTAACTGGTTAATGGTGTTTGAGGACTCTTTCAGTGAGAAAGGGGCAGAAGCTTCTAGAATAGCCTACTTTTGGTGACACAGTAAATATTTGTTGACGTAGTGGGTAGAATGTCTGAGGTTTCCTGTATGTCTTGTGGTTCTATCATATAAGAGTAAGAGACATGTCACCCTAACCTTGGAGGAATGCAACACTTTTTTCATCATTTGCTCACTCAGCACTAAAGAATGCATTTCTCTTTGACTCCCTCAAACTCTAAAGCCACATAAAACTTGCATTTGCAATCTTCCAGGAAGCGCATCTACAGATACTGTTTCTGAAAGTGTGGTTCCTGAACCCCTGCAAGAGAATCCTTAGGGTGATGGTTAAACACAAATTCCAAGGCCCCCATTCATCCCTTCTGAACCAGAATTTCTGTTGTGTGATTAGGAATCCACATTTTAATCAGCTCTCCCCAAGTGATTCAGATATACATCAAAGCCTGAGAAGTATTTCTCCAAAGCTGGGTACCTACTATACCACAGGGGCAACCCCAAATCGACCCATCAACGTGTGGGAAAAAAATGTCACAACTCTTTACACTTATTTTGTATCTAAGAAAGTAAAAAATTATTGCCTGGGCTGAAAGAGGTGAAGGATTAGGGAGGATTAATTGGTTAATTTAGAAGGGGCATAAGAGAACCTTTAAGGACTGATGAAAGTTTTCTGTATCTTGATCATGATGATGGTTCCATGGGTATATCCATTTGTTACGACTCTTCAAAGACTCTTCAAACTGTACGCTTTAAATGGGTATTTTTTATTGTATGTAAATCATACCTCAAAAGTTTATTTTAAAGTTCTTTTAAAAGGTAACAAATTAATAAATATTTAATACACAAAGTAAGAGGTATACATCATGCGGTTTTTAAATAAATAGATGCATAATAGGAGTACATGCTGAAAATGTTCTCTACCGACAGGGGTGAGGAATCAGAATGTTTGGAAACTAATTCCCCAGATGACCTCTCTTAACCTGAAGCTCTGAATTGGTCTAAAACATCCTTTTTTTTTTTTTTTTCTGGCCACCAGGCATGGGGGATGGAACCCACGCCCCCTGCAGTGGAAGCCTTGAGTCTTAACCACTGGACCGCCAGGGAAGTCGCTGGTCTGTAACATCTTAAAATCTCTTCTTAGTGGGGAAGCATTAAAAGCTCATGAATTAGGTCTCTACTTTCTTCTCTCAAACTGAGTCTAACTCTCGTGCCCCAATTTGGTTCAATTGATTTCTCAATGGACTTGAAATCCTAGGTTCTTCTAGATTCTTTTACTCCTTTTCCACCACCATCTTGGGGCCCTTGTCAATTCCAAAGTAGCCTGTAGGTAAGGATCACAGACACCAGTTTGGAAATAAATGTGATCAGGGGCAGTAATCAAATCAGAAACTTTTTATGGACGGAAAACGAATCTATACTTATTTTAAATCTTTAATTCTGCCATCTCCACAGCAGGTAAAAAGTAGAAAATATTTTGTTATCAGATGCTTATTTGTCACTTATTTAAGATTATCTTGATTCACAGTATCACTTATTAAGTTTCTTAGTTTAATTTTTGCAGAAGGCTGCAGAAATTGAAAGTCAAATTTGATCAAATTCAAATAAATATGAAGCAAATCTAAAAGGAGAGCAAAAATTCCCAAATGATTCTTATGGGGCACACACCCCTTCGTGCTGTGACATCACAGAAAGCAGCATGTCTCTAAGGGCATCAGCCTGACAAGGAGACTCCATGGACACAGCACAATCAGGAACAAAGGAGACATCCAAGAAGACTCCTCCTGGGTAAATACACCCCCTCAAATGACAACCAACATGCGAGAGTAAAAGGCAAACCTTGAACACATATGCTAAGTGAAAGAAGCCAAACACAATGGGACAAATACTGGATGATTCCATTTAGAGGGAACATCCAGAATAGGCAAATCCATGCAGGCAGAAAGAAGACTAGAGGTTGCCAGGGGCTGGGTAGAAGGAATAATGAGGAGTGCCTGTGGATGGGTGTGGGGCCTCTTTCGGGGATGATGAAAATGTTCTGGAACAAGATAGTGGTGATGGTTGCACAGCATCATGAATGTACTTATTGCCATTGAACTGTACACTTTATGATACAAAATTAAATATAGTAAAGGCAATTATAGACAAAAATAGGGTGCTAAGAGGACAGAAAAAGAAAAATGCAAACAAAAGCAACAAGTAAGAATTAGACACCACATGAGACAAACTTGAAAAACAAGCACTGGGAATTCCCTGGCGGTCGAGTGGTTAAGACTCTGCACTTTCACTGCCAAGGGCCTGGGTTCGATCCCTGGTTGGGGAAATAAGATTCCACAAGCTGCCTGGCACAGCCAAAAATAAATAAATAAATAAAACAAGCATTATTCTGCAGCAATTTTTTTTGGATCTCTCTCCTAAAGTAAAGGAAATAAAAGCAAAAATAAACAAATGGGACCTAATTAAACTTAAAAGCTTTTGAACAGCAAAGGAAACCATCAACAAAACGAAAAGACACCTACTGAATGGGAGAAAATATTTGCAAATGATATGACCAATAAGGGATTAATATCCAACATATATAAACAACTCATACAACTCAACATCAAAAAAAAAAAAAACCAAACAACTCAATAGAAAAATGGGCAGAACTGAATAGACATTTTTCCAAAGAGGAAATGCAGATGGCCGATAAGCACATGAAAAGATGTTGAACATCACTAATCATCAGGGAAATGCAAATCAAAACCACAATGAGGGCTTCCCTGGTGGCGCAGTGGTTGAGAGTCCACCTGCAGATGCAGGGGACAAGGTTTCATGCCCTGGCCTGGGAAGATCCCACATGCCACGGAGCGGCTGGGCCTGTGAGCCATGGCCGCTGAGCCTGCGCGTCCGGAGCCTGTGCTCCGCAACGGGAGAGGCCACAACAGTGAGAGGCCCGCGTACCACAAAAACAAAAACAAAACAAAACAAAAACACAATGAGATATCACCTCACACCTGTCAGAATGGTTTTCAAAAAGAACACAAATAACAAATGTTGGTGTCAAAGTGGAGAAAATGGAACCCTCATACACTGTTAGCGAGAATGTACATTGGTACAGCCATACTGTGGAAAACAGTATGGAGGTCTAGCAAAAAACTAAAAATAAAACTACCACGTGATCCAACAATTCCACTACTGGGTATATATCTGACAAAAACAAAAACACTAATTTGAAAAGATACATGCACCCCAACGTTCACAGCAGCATTATTTACAATCACCAAGATATGGAAGCAACCGAAGTGTCCATCCACAGATAAATGGGTAAAGAAGATGTCGAATATATACACAATGGAATACTACTCAGCAATAAAAAAGAATGAAATTTTGCCATTTGCAGCAACATAGATGGGCTTGGAGGGCATTATGCTAAGTGAAATAAGTCAGACAGAAAAGACAAATACTCTATTATATCACTTATATGTGGAGTCTAAAAAATACAACAAACTAGTGAATATAACAAAAAAGAAGCAAACTCACAGATACAGAGAATAAACCAATGGTTGCCATTGGTCAGGGGGAGAATATAGAGGTGGGGGAGTGGGAGGTACAAACTATTGGGTGTAAGACAGGCTTACGGATGTATTGTACAGCACAGGGAATACAGCCAATATTTTGTAGTAACTATAAATGGAAAATAACTTTAAAATTGTATACAAAACTATTTTTTAAACTTTAAACAAGTGTCATGACTTAAAAGGGCCAGAGACGGAGAATATATAAAGAATTGAAACCACACTGAGGGACTTCCCTGGTGGTCCAGTGGTTAAGACTCTGCACTTCCACTGCAGGGAGCGTGGGTTCGATCCCTGGTCTGGGAATTAAGGTCCCACATGCCTCACAGCATGGCCAAAATAAATAAATAAATAAAAACACAATGAGGCACAATTTCACATTCCTTATATTGGCACAATTTGTAAAAGGCTGATGACATCAATTGGTAGGGATATGAAACACGGGAATGCTCCTATTTTTCTGGTGGGAGTAAAACTTGGTATACAAACCTGGAGAACAATTTGGTATTGTCTCCTAAAGCTTAAATATGGGAATTCTGGTACTAGATACCTAGGTAACTTTTGCACATTTACACAAGGAAAGATGTACCAAAATACTACAGTTTGTAATAGCAAAAAACTGAAAACAATCTATATTTTAATAACAAGAAAATTGATATATAAATTGCGTACGTTTGTACAAAAGAAAGCTATTGTTTATAAAAGAAAGAACTAGAGCAGTCCCTCTCCTAAAATTTGTGGGGTTTGAGGCATGATAAAATGGAGACCCATGCACCAAATATCTAAACACTTCAAAGTAATTAATCAAGCTAAGAAATGGTTCAATAAAATATGTTCTAATATATATATATGTATATATGTATTCTCTCTTCCTATCTTGACAAACATACTTTCATAATGACCCGGAAGGCCAAGTTTGAATTTAGAATGCTCAGACGCCTGTGAGCTCTATGAATAGGATGTAGTAAAATGAAGAAAGAAAGCCCCCGGGACATCCCTGGTGGTCCAGCAGTTGAGACTCCGTGCTTCCACTGCAGGGGGCGCGGGTTCGATACCTGGTCTGGAACTAAGATCCCGCATGCTGTGTGGTGCAGCCAAAAAGTTAAAAAAAAAAAAAGATGAGGAAAGAAAGACAGCCCCCGCTCCCAACTCCAGCCCACCTCTTCTCTACTCCCCCTCAGCCTCTGTCCCACATTGCCAGCACCATCATACAGAGGCAATGAACATGCCAGCCTGTACATCCAAATTCCTTCCACGTGTAGGAAGACTCAGGGAAGAAGCCCACTCAGGCCCTGGAAGTGGGCTTGGGAATTCTAGGGTCCTGGGAACCCAGAGCATAGTCTAGAACAGGGGTAGGGGCCACAGATGGAGGCCACTGGTTCTAGATGAGCACAATTCCTTAACCCCAGACTCCTCAATAAGTGAGTAGGTATACAGTTGGGCTGGAATAGGACCTGTAAAGCAGAGGGCCAAGGGCAGAAGTCCACCTTGCCCAGGCCTCAAGGTGGTACAGAAACAGGGCTTTGTATATTAGAGGTGAGTCTCAGAAACATTATGCTGTGCAAACAAGAGCAAAATAAAGCAAGTATTTGCATACCTAGTATTGATGTAATTTATAGGCTTGAAAACAGGCAAAATAATCCCAAATGTTGCTCAGAAATAAACACATGGGGACTTCCCTGGTGGTGCAGTGGTTAAGAATCCACCTGCCAAGGCAGGGGACGTGGGTTCGATCCCTGGTCCAGGAAGATCCCACATGCCACAGAGCAATTAAGCCCGTGCGCCACAACTACTGAGCCTGCATGCCACAACTACTTAAGCCCATGTGCCTAGAGCCCATACTCCACAACAAGAGAAGCCACTGCAATGAGAAGCCCACGCACTGCAACGAAGAGTAGCCCCCACTCGCCACAGCTAGAGAAAGCCAGCACGCAGCAACAAAGACCCGATGCAGACACAAATAAATAAATAAAATTTATAAAATAAAAATAAAAGAAATAAACACGTGTGTAGGGACTTCCCTGGTGGTCCAGTGGTTAAGACTCCGTGCTCCCAATGCAGGGGGTCTGGGTTGAATCCCTGGTCAGGGAACTAGATCCTGCATGTCACAACTAAAAGAGCCTGCATGCTGCAACTAAAGAGCCCACATGCCACAATTAAAAGATCCTGCATGCCGCAGCTAAATATCCCACATGCTACAACTAAAGATCCTGCATGCTGCGACCAAAAAAAAGATCCCACACGCCACAACGAAAATCCCTCACGCAGCAACAAAGATCCCATGTGCCGCAACTAAGACCCAGCACAGCCAAATAAATAAATAAATAAATGTTTTTAAAATTAAAATTAAAAAAGAAATAAACACGTGTAGAAAAATAATAAACGAGTGGGAAAAATAACTATCGAATGCAGAACAGTGTTGTGGGATTGTAAATTGGTATGCCTATTATGGAAAACAGTATGGAGTTCCTCAAAACATGAAAAATAGAACACCATATGATCCAGCAATCCCACTTCTGGGTATATCCAAAGGAAATGAAATCAGTATCTCAAAGAAATATTTGCACTCCCAAGTTCAATGTAGCATTATTCACAATAGCCAAGATATGGAAACAACCTAAGTGTCCATCCACAGATGAATGGATAAAGAAAATGTGGTTTATATGTATAAGATGAAATATTATTCAACCATGAAAAGAAGGAAATTCTGCCATTTGTGACATGCTTGAACCTAAAAGACATGATGCTAAGTGAAATAAGACAGACACAGAAAGATAAAACAAAACAAAAACCTGCATGATCTCACTTATACATGGAATCTAAGAAAGTCAAACACGTAGAAAAGGAGCACAGAATGGTAGTTGCCAGGGATCTGGGTGGGGGAGGGGGGATGTTGGTCAAAGGCTACAAACTTTTAGTTATAAGGTAAATAAGTTCTGGAGATCTAAGGTACAGCATGGTGACCATAGTTGATAATAAATATTGTATACCTGAAGTTTGCTAAGAGTGTTGATATTAAGTGTTCTAATCATCAGGGACTTCCCTGGTGGTGCAGTAGTTAAGAATCCACCTGCCAATGCAGGGGATGTGAGTTCGATCCCTGGCCCGGGAAGATGCCACATGCCTTGGAGAAACTAAGCCCATGCTCTACAACTACTGAGCCTGCACTCTAGAGCCTACGAGCCACAACTACTGAGCCCATGTGCCACAACTACTGAAGCCCATGCACCTAGAGCCTATGCTCCAAGCCACCACAGTGAGAAGCCCGCGCACCACAATGAAGAATAGCCCCCGCTTGCTGCACCTAGAGAAAGCCCACATGCAGCAACAAAGACCCAACACATCCAAAAATAAATAAACAAATTTATTTATTTATTTTAAAAAAAGTGTTCTCACCGTCCAAAAAAATGGGAGTAAATAGATGAGGTGATAAACAGGTTAATCAGTTGATTGAGGGAATCACTTCACAATGTATACATTTAACAAACTATCACATTGTACACCTTAAATATAAACAATGTTTATTAGTCAATTGTACCTAAAGCTAGTATGTTAATCTCTAGTTATCACCTCTAAAATGGGGGAGATGATCAAAGGTGAGATTTCAGGGGGTTTTAACTGTGTAATATTCTATTTCTGAAGCTGATTTGTGGGTACACAGATATTCACTGTATGTTTTATATATTCTCATAAGACTTACATATCACATAATAAAAACTTTAATGAGAAAATTCTTTTAAAATAAAAAAATAAGATACCATTGTATACCCTTCAGATCGGCATAAATCAAAAATATTTGATAATACTAAGTGCTAGTTGGCTACCAAATGGGGAAACTGAGACATCAAACATGAAAATGTAAATTGGTACAACCACTTTCACTACACTGATGTGTCAGAATCCCGAAAAGTTGAAGCAGTGAAAGAAGTGAAACCAGCAATTCCATTTCCTAACGATCTACCTTGGAGAAGCTCTTGCCACGAGCACCAAGAGAATGTATAGTGTTGGCAGCATGCTTTTTTGTAGCAAAAAATTAGAAATATTCTAAATGCCCATTATTGCAGGGATAGGTGCTGAACTGTGGTGTAAATCATACGATGAAACGTTATTGAACTGTGGTATAAATCATATGATGAAATACTATATGGCTGTTAAGATAAATAAACTAGATCCTTAGAACAATGTGAATAGATCTTCAAAATATAACTTTGGGTAAAAATTCTAAAACACATAAAACAATACTACATCTTGTATACGAATACAAATATATATGACAGGAAATTTTTAAATCATGGAAGGGCAGGATACACCCCAAAATCATGATTGAAGTTCTTCTGGGAAAAGAGGGAAATGAGACTACGGAAGAGAAAAAAACAATAACCTTAGGCCTGTTATGGTATTTATTTTATTTTAAAATAAAAAAAGCAAAAATGGAAATGTAAATATTCTGGGAAGTGAATTATAAGCTTATTATACTATATATTCTTTTATATAGTATAGCTTTCGTTATATACTCAGAATATATATACCCTGATGCTTGTTGTACCACTCTTTGCTTTTTTTTTTTTTTTTTTTTT
>NW_006793703.1:5168345-5179337 GCF_000442215.2 Lipotes vexillifer
GTACGCAGGCCTCTCACTGTTGTGGCCTCTCCCGTTGCGGAGCACAGGCTCCGGACACACAGGCTCAGCGGCCACGGCTCACGGGCTTAGCCGCTCCGCTGCATGTGGGATCTTCCCAGACCGGGGCACGAATCCGTGTCCCCTGCATTGGCAGGCGGACTCTCAACCACTGCGCCACCAGGGAAGCCCTACTCTTTGCATTTTTTTGGTTGGTTTTTTTTTTTTTTTTTCAATTTATGAAATTGTCAATTAGTTTTCTTCCTATCTACCCACCCCCACCCAAAGTTTCAGCTATGCAAATGGAAAAGGCATACAAACAGGAAAAAGCCCAGAGGAAACACCCACATTAGCAGAAACCACAAAGCTAGGTGAAGACAGACAGCCTGCTTTAAACAGTTAAACAGAAATCATGCTTGCAGAACAATATCTTGACCTTGAATTAATGAAAGATCACACTTCATAGAGCTACTTGACGACACCAGTAGCTAAGTTAAGAAGTCATGCAGATCTCGGTTCAACACTAACTTTGCCAGCTATCAGCTATGTGACCTTCGGTAAAATTCTAAACAGCTCTAGGCCTGAGTTACCTTACATTAAGATGGGGCTTAGGGACTTCCCCGGTGTTCCACTGTTTAAGAATCCGCCTTCCAGGCTTCCCTGGTGGCGCAGTGGTTGAGAGTCCGCCTGCCGATGCAGGGGACATGGGTTCGTGCCCCGGTCCAGGAGGATCCCACATGCCACGGAATGGCTGGGCCCGTGAGCCTGCGCGTCCAGAGCCTGTGCTCCGCAACAGAAGAGGCCACAGCAGTGAGAGACCCGCCTACCGCAAAAAAAAAAAAAAGAATCCACCTTCCAATGCAGGGGATGGGGACATGGGTTAGATCTCTGGTCAGGGAACTAAGATCCTACATGCCGCAGGGCAACTAAGCCCGTGAGCTGCAACTACTGAGCCCACGCATGCTTTAGAGCCCGCACGCCACAACTACAGAGAAGCCCACGAGATGCAACGAAGAGCCCACGTGCCGCAATTGAGACCCGATGCAGCCAAATAAATAAATTAAATAAATAAATATTTTTTTTAAAAGATGGGACTTACAACACCTACCTCAGGAATCATAGTAGAGATGAACTTGGATACCATCTCTAAAGTGCTTATCATAGTACTTGGTAGACAGTTATTTGTTCAACATATGGTAGTTATTATTTGTGCCAGAACTGGGATTAGAACTCCATGTGTGGGCGTATGTTTCAGCAAAGCAAATAGAAATACCCAAAATGATGGACCAAAACTAATTATCCAATAGTGAAGCAAGCCCTGCTGTCAACTAAAATGTATAGTTAAAAGCAACATCAGAGAGACTTCCCTGGTGGCACAGTGGTTAAGAATCCACCTGCCAATGCAGGGGACACAGGTTCAAGCCCTGGTCCGGGAAGATCCCACATGTCGGGGAGCAACAAAGCCCGTGAACCACAACTACTGAGCCTGTGCTCTAGAGCCCGCAAAGCCACAACTACTGAGCCCGTGTGCCACAGCTACTGGAGACCGTGCGCCTAGAGCCCATGCTCCGCAACTAGAGAAGCCACCGCAACAAGAAGCCCACGCACCGCAATGAAGAGTAGGCCCTGATCGCCGCAACTAGAGAAGGCCCACGCGCAGCAACAAAGACCCAAAACAGCCAAAAATTTTAAAAATTTTAAAAATAAAAGCAACATAAGAGAAAAGACTGGAACAGCAGAACTGATAGGAGAAAGCCCATCTATAAATAATAGTACTACAGAGGAAAATGTAGACGTCCAGCAAAAGGCAAACTATCCTCATGCAAACAGAGAACAGTTACCAAAGTGAATGGTAACCTCAACATGGGTATCAACTAGTCAACAGCGCCCACCAACCTATAATCCACAAAGAAAGCCCTTAGACTCCCACGTGTCAAGTATTAGAAGATGAGGATTTATAAGTTGCTAAGAAAGGGAAAATATTTTAAAACATACCTGGGAAAAACATATTTTCTAGGCTTTTAGGCAAAAGAAAAAGAATTCTCCCAAGGGTCCTTATTATGAGGACACAATGTACATTAATGGATTAAAAATTTGTAATTCCCAAACTCAAAAGTGATATAAAAACATTTTAAAAATAAGACTGGGGCTTCCCTGGTGGCACAGTGGTTGAGAGTCCGCCTGCTGATGCAGGGGACACGGGTTCGTGCCCCGGTCCAGGAAGATCCCACATGCCGCGGAGCGGCTGGGCCCGTGAGCCATGGCCGCTGAGCCTGCGCGTGCTCCGCAACGGGAGAGGCCACGGCAGTGAGAGGCCTGCGTACCACAAAAAAAAAAAAGAGAGAGAAAAAATAAAATAAAATAAAAATAAAAATAAGACTGGACCCATACATTTAAGAAATAAGAATTTATCACTCAACTAAAAAAAATGATAATAACTTTAATGAATCCTCCAGAGAATCCACCCAAACTTGCATAGACCAAATTATTTTTACAGACCATATTATTCATATAGAACATATTATTCATCTTTTAAAATATAAAAAAGTGCAGGTTAACTACCCAACTTATAAGCGTAAAATGGTTTTGAGTTGCAAACAACAACAACAAAATAATAACAACAATAATAAAACAAAAAACTAAAGTTTCTAAACCTACTGCATGTAACAAATTAAAAGTTTCTAAATATATTAAATATATAACATATTGAAACCATTATGAATTATGACTGTGTAGGTTTTTTTCCCTGAAAATGAAAGTCCAAGTATAGGGCAATCAGAGAAATTTGAACACTAACTGGACATTATATGATATCAAAATTATATTCGTAGGGACTTCCCTGGTGGCGCAGCGGTTAAGAATCTGCCTGCCAATGCAGGGAACACGGGTCTGGGAATATCCCTCATGCCGCAGAGCAACTAAGCCTGTATGCCACAACTACTGAGCCTGTGCTCTAGAGCCTGTGAGCCACAACTACTGAGCCCTCACGCCACAAATACTGAAGCCCACGCACCTAGAGCCGGTGCTCTGCAACAGAGACGCCACTGCAATGAGAAGCACACGCACCGCAACAAAGAGTAGCTCCCGCTCGCCACAACTAGAGAAAGCCCATGCACAGCAACAAAGACCCAATGCAGCCAAAAATAAATAAATGAATAAATAAATTTATAAAAAGAAAATATAATCGTAAAAAAAGTGATCATTGTACTGTGGTTATACTAATAAAATAGAGTTTTTAATCTTTGGAGATACTAAAGTATTTACAAAGCAAAGAGTCTCTGGCATTTGGTTTAAAATAACACGTTTGAGTTGGGGACAGGGATGGGGAGGGGAGAATAAATGAACCAAGACTGGCCTTACTGTACTTTGAAAACTGTTGAACCGATGGGCACATAGGGGTTCATCATTCTCTTTTCTTTACTTTAGTGTATGTTGAAAATATTCATAGTAAAAAATTAAAAGATAAGAAGCCTATGTATTTAAAACTAACAGCCAACACTAACTGGTGAAGAATTTTTCACAACAGAAATGATAACAAAGCCTTCCATCTCCATTGTTATTCGGTAGAGTGCTAGAATGTTCCTTCCTCTTTACTATTCTCTACCCTCTTTTCCTCCTTCCTGATTTTATTTGCCGACTTAGATGACTCCTTCCATACACATAACTTCCTGAAACTCAGAAATAGACTTTCAAATTGTTGCCTCACGACATAATAAATATTTCTTTTTAACAATGGGGCATATTTTTAAAATTTTAGTTTTGCTCTAAACAAATTTTTTTTTTAATTATCTCCTCTACCACATCCATTTAAAACATCTGTCTTTTGTATGTTTTATCAGACAAGTATTGCGAGTGAGTACTCTAAAGTTTTTCGCTAATAAGCGCATACTGGAAAGTTTGATGACCACCATTTTGGACACTAAGACACCACTTAAAGTTCTTAAGGATGGAGGAAGTGTGACAAGTACTACATCAAGAAAAATAATTTAGCAGAAGTACATACGGATAGGAAAGATGGGGAGAAAGGCTATGGTCAGAGAAAATCATTCATTAATTCAACAAGGCATTCATTTAGAAGTGAGATGCGAAGTAGGAACCAGACAGGGAAGGGACGGGATTGGTCAATAAAAGAACTTGGTGTTTAAGGTATTACAAAGGAGGAAGGACAGTTTGGGGTTTGGGGGGAGTGTCACAGACCCTGCCCCGGGGGAAAGAAGATGAGTTCGACACAGCCTGGCAGGATATTCAGGTGCAGATGCTCCTCAGACCCCTGGAGATGAAGAACCTAGAGTCAGTAGGAAGGCCGGGGCAGCGGATGTACACAAGGAAGCCATCTTTGTAGATCTGACGACTAAACCCAAGGAAGTGAGGGCTCTCGGGGAGAGACCTGGAATACAGATACATCAAAAGGCTTAGCTGAAACCTTGCGGCACACCTGTATTCAGGAAGCAAAAAAAGAACAAGTGGGAACACAGAAGCAGCTGCCTGGGAGATATGGCACACTGTCTCAAAGTGGTCCCAAAGGTAGGCGGTCAGCGGTGCAGGCCACCGCGGGGCCCACGGGAAAGGAGCTCTGGAAGAGGGCCCATCATTGGTAACCTTGAATAGAACCATTCTGGTCTTGGTGGTGCGGGCTAGAGTCAGATATCAGAAAAGTGATAATGAGGGGAAAGGAGGAGCTTGGAAAGGAAGGCCAAGCAGAGATCCGCAGCTCGCAGCGATGGAGACAAATTCCGGGATCGAGTCGGCTGGGGGGCTGGGAAGACCACACAATACCTAGGGAGTAAGGTAGCAGAGAGGGAAGACTCAAGATTCCAGAGAATGGAGGCATTTTCTTTCGTTCCCAAACCTGCATCCAAATTGTCTAGGCCCTTGCTTGCCCGAAAGTACTTTATCCTTACGGAGGTGGGGAGTTAATCGTAGTCTTCACCGGGGCAGTAGCGCGCTAGCCATATTCGAAGGAAGGTCTGAAGGCGCTGGAGGGAAGGGAACCTTCGAGAGCAGAAGCGTGGGCCCAGCAAGAAGGGAAGCAGAGGAGTGAGCAGCTGGAGGAAGAGGCATCGGGTGCGAGGTCCCCGCGAGGGCGCGCCCCTCACGGAGCAGCAGCCGCGACAGTCCTCCCAGACCGGGACCGGGGAGACGCCCCTCCCTCCCAGGGCACTCACCGCTCCGACTGCGAATAGTGGCACCGGCCCAACAGGTTGAGCTTGCAGAGGTGCAGGTTTCCGCAGGGTTTGTTGCAGTACTTGCGACGGCAGACCCGGGCTCGAGTGGTGGCCACCACGGACCGGATGACCCCTTCCTTGCCGCCAGTCTCCAACACCACGAAGCGGTCGGGCCCGGCCTCTTCCAGCACCTCGCAGACTTGCGCCTCGGAGAGCTGCATCTCGTCGAGCAGCGCTTCCAAGGCCATGCGGCCCCCATGGGCGCACAGGATTTTGGTGATGAAGCAGCATACCCCCGGGTCAGCCATGGCGCGCTGTGCTGGCCTGGCCGCGGCAGGGACTCTGCTCCAGGGAGAATCGAAACTTACTTAGAGTCCCGGGGGCGGGCGCGGGCGGCGCGCGGGCTGGGCGCGCCCGGGGCGAGGGAGCGTGCGCTCTCCGCCGCCTCTAGCTGAGTCCAGCGGTTTCGGTTTCCCAGTAAACTTGGGTCGAGAGGCCAAATCTCACCGTCCTGTGTCAGATTTAAAGTCAATCGCGACGGTAACCTAGTGGAGAGAGGGCGAACAAGCGCGGGCTGATCTGCCGGCGACGCGGCGACCACCGGACGGCTCCTCAAGGGTCAGGCTCCCCAAGGGTCAGGCTCCCCAGCTGGGCACCGAGAGGCTTCTTCGGAAAGAAGAGAAACTAAAAACTGATCTCGGGGCTCTGGTGGAGTTTTTATAAACCAGCCAAAGTGACGAATGACGCGAGTCTTGGGAGCTTTCTTGAGGAGTGCTAGATTCTCTACCCCACCCGTCCCCGGAAAGAACAGACCCAAGTGAGCGCTTTCTCCGAATAAATAAATTTATAAAAAGAAAATATAATCGTAAAAAAAGTGATCATTGTACTGTGGTTATACTAATAAAATAGAGTTTTTAATCTTTGGAGATACTAAAGTATTTACAAAGCAAAGAGTCTCTGGCATTTGGTTTAAAATAACACGTTTGAGTTGGGGACAGGGATGGGGAGGGGAGAATAAATGAACCAAGACTGGCCTTACTGTACTTTGAAAACTGTTGAACCGATGGGCACATAGGGGTTCATCATTCTCTTTTCTTTACTTTAGTGTATGTTGAAAATATTCATAGTAAAAAATTAAAAGATAAGAAGCCTATGTATTTAAAACTAACAGCCAACACTAACTGGTGAAGAATTTTTCACAACAGAAATGATAACAAAGCCTTCCATCTCCATTGTTATTCGGTAGAGTGCTAGAATGTTCCTTCCTCTTTACTATTCTCTACCCTCTTTTCCTCCTTCCTGATTTTATTTGCCGACTTAGATGACT
Source organism: Lipotes vexillifer (assembly GCF_000442215.2). Classification (NCBI taxonomy): domain Eukaryota; kingdom Metazoa; phylum Chordata; class Mammalia; order Artiodactyla; family Lipotidae; genus Lipotes; species Lipotes vexillifer. The sequence continues at coordinate 5,174,835 of NW_006793703.1, forward strand.
CCTTCCATACACATAACTTCCTGAAACTCAGAAATAGACTTTCAAATTGTTGCCTCACGACATAATAAATATTTCTTTTTAACAATGGGGCATATTTTTAAAATTTTAGTTTTGCTCTAAACAAATTTTTTTTTTAATTATCTCCTCTACCACATCCATTTAAAACATCTGTCTTTTGTATGTTTTATCAGACAAGTATTGCGAGTGAGTACTCTAAAGTTTTTCGCTAATAAGCGCATACTGGAAAGTTTGATGACCACCATTTTGGACACTAAGACACCACTTAAAGTTCTTAAGGATGGAGGAAGTGTGACAAGTACTACATCAAGAAAAATAATTTAGCAGAAGTACATACGGATAGGAAAGATGGGGAGAAAGGCTATGGTCAGAGAAAATCATTCATTAATTCAACAAGGCATTCATTTAGAAGTGAGATGCGAAGTAGGAACCAGACAGGGAAGGGACGGGATTGGTCAATAAAAGAACTTGGTGTTTAAGGTATTACAAAGGAGGAAGGACAGTTTGGGGTTTGGGGGGAGTGTCACAGACCCTGCCCCGGGGGAAAGAAGATGAGTTCGACACAGCCTGGCAGGATATTCAGGTGCAGATGCTCCTCAGACCCCTGGAGATGAAGAACCTAGAGTCAGTAGGAAGGCCGGGGCAGCGGATGTACACAAGGAAGCCATCTTTGTAGATCTGACGACTAAACCCAAGGAAGTGAGGGCTCTCGGGGAGAGACCTGGAATACAGATACATCAAAAGGCTTAGCTGAAACCTTGCGGCACACCTGTATTCAGGAAGCAAAAAAAGAACAAGTGGGAACACAGAAGCAGCTGCCTGGGAGATATGGCACACTGTCTCAAAGTGGTCCCAAAGGTAGGCGGTCAGCGGTGCAGGCCACCGCGGGGCCCACGGGAAAGGAGCTCTGGAAGAGGGCCCATCATTGGTAACCTTGAATAGAACCATTCTGGTCTTGGTGGTGCGGGCTAGAGTCAGATATCAGAAAAGTGATAATGAGGGGAAAGGAGGAGCTTGGAAAGGAAGGCCAAGCAGAGATCCGCAGCTCGCAGCGATGGAGACAAATTCCGGGATCGAGTCGGCTGGGGGGCTGGGAAGACCACACAATACCTAGGGAGTAAGGTAGCAGAGAGGGAAGACTCAAGATTCCAGAGAATGGAGGCATTTTCTTTCGTTCCCAAACCTGCATCCAAATTGTCTAGGCCCTTGCTTGCCCGAAAGTACTTTATCCTTACGGAGGTGGGGAGTTAATCGTAGTCTTCACCGGGGCAGTAGCGCGCTAGCCATATTCGAAGGAAGGTCTGAAGGCGCTGGAGGGAAGGGAACCTTCGAGAGCAGAAGCGTGGGCCCAGCAAGAAGGGAAGCAGAGGAGTGAGCAGCTGGAGGAAGAGGCATCGGGTGCGAGGTCCCCGCGAGGGCGCGCCCCTCACGGAGCAGCAGCCGCGACAGTCCTCCCAGACCGGGACCGGGGAGACGCCCCTCCCTCCCAGGGCACTCACCGCTCCGACTGCGAATAGTGGCACCGGCCCAACAGGTTGAGCTTGCAGAGGTGCAGGTTTCCGCAGGGTTTGTTGCAGTACTTGCGACGGCAGACCCGGGCTCGAGTGGTGGCCACCACGGACCGGATGACCCCTTCCTTGCCGCCAGTCTCCAACACCACGAAGCGGTCGGGCCCGGCCTCTTCCAGCACCTCGCAGACTTGCGCCTCGGAGAGCTGCATCTCGTCGAGCAGCGCTTCCAAGGCCATGCGGCCCCCATGGGCGCACAGGATTTTGGTGATGAAGCAGCATACCCCCGGGTCAGCCATGGCGCGCTGTGCTGGCCTGGCCGCGGCAGGGACTCTGCTCCAGGGAGAATCGAAACTTACTTAGAGTCCCGGGGGCGGGCGCGGGCGGCGCGCGGGCTGGGCGCGCCCGGGGCGAGGGAGCGTGCGCTCTCCGCCGCCTCTAGCTGAGTCCAGCGGTTTCGGTTTCCCAGTAAACTTGGGTCGAGAGGCCAAATCTCACCGTCCTGTGTCAGATTTAAAGTCAATCGCGACGGTAACCTAGTGGAGAGAGGGCGAACAAGCGCGGGCTGATCTGCCGGCGACGCGGCGACCACCGGACGGCTCCTCAAGGGTCAGGCTCCCCAAGGGTCAGGCTCCCCAGCTGGGCACCGAGAGGCTTCTTCGGAAAGAAGAGAAACTAAAAACTGATCTCGGGGCTCTGGTGGAGTTTTTATAAACCAGCCAAAGTGACGAATGACGCGAGTCTTGGGAGCTTTCTTGAGGAGTGCTAGATTCTCTACCCCACCCGTCCCCGGAAAGAACAGACCCAAGTGAGCGCTTTCTCCGAGCCCGGCGCCCTGCCTCCGGTATTAGTGAACCTTTACAACTCCACGAGTTAGATATTGTCATCCTCACTCTACTTAAGGAAGTAATTTGAGTAAACACAGCCTACAAGCTGGAGCCTGGGAACCTGAGGTTCCCCAAATCTGGGCCCCAGATCGTGGTCTGCCTGGCCAGGACCGATGTGAACTTTCTCTCACACCACCCTTCCTTCTCAAAGGACAAGGATTATTGCTCTCCCTCTTTTTTGCCTTCTTATGAGCTCTTTGAAGAACCACTTCTTGACACATTCTTGCCTGTCTATAGTCGCTAACAGAGGTGCCCCAGACACCGCTTAATCCCTGATAGTAATCAGTCACAGTCGGGCAGGCGTGCTTAGACATATCCCAAGGCTTCAGATAGGTTCCTCTCTTTGGATATTTGGACAAGACCTTTTCCCCCAGTGGGGACTCACTTGGACCCCCAGAGTTGGCATAAAGTGAAAACATTTGAACTACAGAAGATACAGAAAGAAATTTTATCTGAGTTTCTCTTAATCTGACTAAAGCAAAGCCTCCTGAAAATACAGCTACCTTTCAACCCTTTCCAAGGGAGTTTCCTGCTAATTCAGTTGCCCTGGAGACAGAATGTCCATTGCAATTAGCATCAAAAAGCCCAGTAGAACCTTCCATACTCTCCCACTGAAGTCCTAACAACCCCCCTTTTGTTAAACTGAGATATATAAAGTTACTTCAGGCTATTCCAGGAGGTTTCCATTATTGAAAACTGCCCCCCCATGCTAAATAAATCTTGTCTTTTCTCTTTTTAATCTGTCTATTGTCAGTTAATTTGCAGGACCCAATCACTGGACTCAAATTGGAAGAGGCAAAAGGTTTTCCTCCCTACACTCCTAGGTGATATGGGTCATTGATGGGATAAGTAATAAACCTTTTTTTTAAATGATAGAATTCAGTTGTCAAACTAGAAATTCTTCAAAATGATTAATGGGCATTCTCAGATTGGTAATTCATGATTTATGATCAGAGTCTCTTAGGAATACAGTACTTTGGTGTGAAAACCAGCGAAAGCTAGGTTCCCTCTAGCTATTACTTTATAGTTTCCTTTAATCCACTTGGCCTGATTTGTGGTCTGACAGGTTCCCAGGGACTGGGCTTTGAATATCAAATCAATTAAATTCACCACAGTATCTTCTATGTGGCCCTTACTTTAGCTAGTCACTCTGAACATACAGAAGTTTAAGAAATAGTCCCTGCACTCAAGGAGCTTATGTTTGGGAAGACATGAGAAAACATTAAAACATAAGGGAGGGCTTCCCTGGTGGCGCAGTGGTTGAGGGTCCGCCTGCCGATGCAGGGGACCCGGGTTCGTGCCCCGGTCTGGGAAGATCCCACGTGCCGCGGAGCGGCTGGGCCCATGAGCCATGGCCGCTGAGCCTGCGCATCCGGAGCCTGTGCTCCGCAATGGGAGAGGCCACAGCAGTGAGAGGCCCACGTACCACAAAAAAAAAAAAAAAAACATAAGGGAATCCATGGTTAAGTGCTGCAACGGGGTATAAAGGAGGTTGGAGAAAAGTACAGTTTGGCTAGAGTGGTTGGGATTGGAGATATAAAATTCCCCTGAATTTGAGGCCCTGAGAAACAATTTAAGGGGTTGTGGAGAGGAAAAAAGCAGAGATTTAGGAAGTCTGTGTTGTCACAGTTTGGGTTCTCCAGGAAGCAGACACTGATATGGAGTTGAGAGTACAGATCTCCTGGAGTGTAACGCCAGAGAAAGTCAGGGGAAGCAGCAGGATTGGTCTGTGAGGGCTGTCAGACCACGATGCAGACCTCACAAGGTCTCTGCCGGCCCAACGGGAGCAGGAGACTAGCCTCGGGCAGAAAAGCCTAGGCCCTTGTACCACTGCCTTGGATGGTCATTGGCAGGGGCCGCTGGAGCAGTGCGTGACTTCACCTCAGTCACTGAGGTGAATCCTGAAGGAGCCAAAGCTGGAGGTGCTCAGCTAAACACACTCCTTGCAGCTGGGGAGCAAACCCTGCCTTGAAGGGAAATCTGAGTGACGCCCTGTGTCCGCTCTAGTCCACCTTCTGTGCCACGTGGATCTGTTTCTCCATCTGTACTCGGGAAACAGCTTTTTCAGCACTCTGATGCGCCGCTCTTCC
>NW_006793703.1:5179436-5186645 GCF_000442215.2 Lipotes vexillifer
CTCTTCCTGAAAAATAACTTAGAAGAGGGAAGTTAATGGAATGAACTACAGCTTCTGTCACTGCACCTGGTTGTAGGACCACAACTGGCCCTCATCATTTCCCTCCACCACCATCCATCTTTTTCTTTTTGCTTTTTTTATTGAAATATATTTGATTTACAATATTGTATTAATTTCAGGTGTACAGAAAAGGGATTAGGTTATACATATGTATATATCTATATTCTTTTTTTTTTGATTCTTCTCCATTGTTGTTTATTACAAGGTATTGAATATAGCTCCCTGTGCTATGCAGTAAATCCTTGTTGTTTATCTATTTTATATATAGTAGTGTGCATCTGTTAATCTCATACTCCCGATTTATCCCTCCCTTCCCTTCCCCTTGGGTAACCATAAGTTTATTTTCTGTGTCTGTGAGTCTATTTCTGTTTTGTAAAAAAGTTCATTTGTACTAGTTTTTAGATTCCACATGTAAGTGATATCATATAGTATTTGTCTTTCTCTGACTTATTTTACTTAGTATGATAATGTCTAGGTCCATCCACGTTGCTACAAATGGCATTATTTCATTCTTTTTTATGCCTAATATCCTATTGTATATACTACATCTTTATCCATTTGCTGATGGACACTTAGGTTGCTTCCATGTCTTGGCTATTGTAAATAGTGTTCCTAAGAACACTGGGGTGCATGTATCTTTTCAAATTAGAACTTTCATCTTTTCCAGGTATATAACCAGGAGCGTGATTTCTGGATCATATGGTAGCTTTATTTTTAGTTTTCTAAGGAAACTCCGTACTGTTTTCCATAGTAGCTGCACCAATTTACATTCCCACCAACCGTGCAGGAGGGTTCCCTTTTCTTCACACCCTCTCCAGCATTTATTATTTGTAGACTTTTTGATGATGGCACCACTATCCATTTCTAATTCCCCTCACCCTAAGGTGGTCTCAGTAGATCACCTGGGTGGGTACCCCAAACCCTCATTCCTAAGAGGTCCAAGCACCTTCTCAGACCACCGTTGCTGCTCTTGTCTTGTCCATTCACAGTCACAGTTGGGCAGAAGAGTACCAACTGACACACAAATAGGTCCCTGGAGTACACACATATTCCTCTCTGCCCCCTCTAACAGCAGCCCCACCTCTTCCAGCTGACCAGGTCAATTACCTCTGATAAGACAGAGATTCCTTGTCTTACTGCTGACCTCTCAGCATTAGGAGGGCAAAGTGCCTGGTGGCAGCCATAACGTGTAATCCAATGGGATCTTTGCTGTATCCCCAGGCAAGAATGTGCCCCTTTTGGGAACCAAGACTTCTAATTTCGCAGAGCCCGGACTTGTGGGGACAGGGAAGCTCGGTGGATTTGTAGGAGAGCAAAACTTGCCGCCCCAAAATATCACTTTAGCATGTGGATTATTTCCAGCTGAAAATAATCAAGGCCCAACAGACTCAGGAAGAAACTCTGACCTTCCCACAACTGCCTAAAAAAATTTTAGAGAGAGGGTCTTTTCCCAAATAGAGCTATCACCAGAGATACCTGCAAAGAATATGGGCTAGGGGTGGTAGGGGAAACACTAAACAGGGCCTAGAGATCAGAGTCCACTCTGTGTCGCGTTGTTTCTGCCTGACCCAGCAAACATTTATTTACCAAACATTTGCTTTTCCATCTCAGCGTGAATGGCCTTCTTCCCCTCTGAAGTCCCAAACCACCACCCCCAACACCCTCTTTTGTCTTTAGCTGAAGATGGTATTTAAGGTGAGGGTTTCAGCTATTTGGGGGACTTAGTTTTCCTGGGTTTGTCCCATGTATACATGATATTAAACTTCGATTTTCTTCCGTTAATCTGTCTCATGTCAATTTAATTCTTTGACCAGCCAGAAGAACCTGGAAGGGTAGAGGAAAATTTCTTCCTCCCCAATGGGTCATTGGAATGATGCTAACTGGGGCCACTCATGTTTCCACCCATTGTGGAAGACACACCTATTCTTTCTACTGGGGACACAGCACCATACTACGTTATCTGACTGAAGGAGTATACTACGATGTCCTGGAGGAAATATAATCACTGCAGTATGTTGCCTCCATGCCGGAGCTTCGGCTGCACCTCTAACTGACCATTCCAATATTTTTTCTATCCAGCAGCTTTGGGATTACACTGTGTGTGATATGACCCGTAGATCCCATGTTCATGGGCCCATTCCTCTATTTCCTGCACTGGAAAGAATCTTCTGGTCAGATACTGTGTTATGTGGGATCCCATGTCTGTGGATCAGGCAATCTTTAAGCCTCCAGAGTGGTGCTACTGAGGTTCTGCAGGCAGGAAAGGCAACCCCATACCTGGAATCTGTCTATTCCTGAGGCAGTAAACCTCTGGCCCTTCCAGGAAAAAAGATGTCACAATGGCACATCTGGTCACCAAGTATCCTATTGGTCTCCTTAAGGAATAGTGCTTAGCCTTGGTCTTAATGGCTGGCACATTGGACATTTAGAGGTGGCAGTAGCTATATTTGTTTTGGTAAATGACAGTCTACGCTGTAGGTTTTTGTATTGCCTCCATCTCTTTTGCCACTGTAGGCTCTTTGTTGGGTACCCATCACGTAGCAGGGGTGGGACAGCTGCTCTGACAAAGGCTGGCTACATTAACTGGCCAAATTTCTTTGTCTAGTTGGTGCATCTTTTGTAATGGATATTTACTAGTGGGCTTAAAATATCATACAAACAACTTCCCACTTTGCGTCCATTACTATAATTCATCCATGTGCCTCAATTTCAGCTCTTCTTGTCTCTGATTTTACAATCTTCTTTCAGGTCCTCCAGACACCAGCCAGGCCACACATCACTGCCCATGAGTCCACATTTGTTCTAACCTTGGGCCATTCTCCTTCCACACAACGCAGATGACCTGGTGCACATCTGAAAGCTCCTCCATTGGGGAGATTTTCCTTCACCACCGTTTTTCAAGGCCTCCCCTAAGTATGACTGTAATGTAGCTGCCTTCCATTTTCAGCTTGTACCCACATACTGAGGGGACTCATCCATACTCCCAGCTTGGTCTTTTTCTTCTTCCTTTACTGGTTACATGGGACCCCCGTCATATGGCCATAGGTATAAGCTGGTGTAGGGGTGCTGGTGCAAGTGTGATGAGTGACATGGAGATCTGGGCTACTTGTTCATACAGTTTCCTTGTACCCCCTAAATCCTGTATCCTGAGAGAGTACTCCTTTGTCAATAAATTCTGTGTACAATCTTATATTCCAACTTACTCGATGGAGAGTTCTCAGAATGGTCAGGTTGGAAATCAAAATACAGCACTCATTTTAGAGGACTGACAAGGAAAGAAGAGAGGAGAGGAATTACTCGGGTAGCTAGAGAGATTTTTTGTTTATCTGTTTGCTTATTTATTGCTGTTGTTTTACGGGAAGACCTGGGCATATTTGAAAATTTCAAAGAAATGTATCTGGGGAGGGTGCAAAGCTGCAGTTGCTCGGACACATTAGCATGATATCAGGCTATGTGAATCAGTTGAACCACCAATCAGGGAGGGAAGCAAAACATACACAAGGCAGTGATGAGTTAGCTATGCTGAGTCATAGAAATTTAAAGTACATAAACCTTGGAGGGTTGAGTCAGATGGAATGTCCAAAGTCCATGGCAAACAGATGCTCTCCAGGAGATACGGGAGTCAGAGGGGGCATTAGTCAGCCAGGCAGGGGAGGGCAGAGGTGAGGAGCAGGCAGACGGGATCTTCCGACATTGAACTTGGCAGCAGCAAGGCTCCCTGGGAGGAAGAGAACTGGGACGGGATGAAGCTGGAGTATACAGGTGGAGGGGTTGACTTCAGAGTGAGAAGGGTCATTTCCCTCTTTGAGGATGAATTTGTAGACTTTGCTTTGGTGGTGTTAATGCAAACCTCTCGATAACACTTGTCTGAAGGCACAGGCCACAGGCATGCAGACAATGGCTCGATGTGGCAGCCAGCTAGTCCCCAGCAAGTCTCACCTCCTGGTATTTATACCCTATATAATCCCCTCCCACAATGCATATGACTGATCTCTGTAATCAGTGGGATATGACAGCAATGACAGCGTGAGTTTCAAAGCTAGGTCATAAAAAACACTGTGACTTCCTTGTTCACTCTTTTATCACTCACTGTAGGGAAGCCAGTTGATACGTTGTGTGGACCCTCAAGAGGCCCTATGGAAAGGCCCATATGACAGGTAACAAACGCCTCCTGTCCACAACTAGCACTACCTTGCCAGGCATGTGGATGAGCCCCTTGGAATGGGATCCTTCAGCTCCAGCCAAGAGGTCCAATGACCACATCCCCACAGCTGACAGCTCAACTTGAACCTCGGGAGAGACTATGAGCCAGAGCCACCCAGCTAAGCTACTCAGCAGTATGGGAGCTACTCAGTAACCATGGGAGATAAGAATATTGATTGCTTTAAGCTATTAAGCTTGGGGGGAAATTGTTATGCAGCAATGGATAATTAATACAACATCCCCAAATACACAAAGTAACCAAGGTCCAAAACACAAAGTTATGTGGACTGTGTAAGGAAACTGGGGGGGGGGGGGAAATCAGGTCCAGAGGAGGAATAAAAGAACAGATTAAGTGAAACAAGCAGTTGAGAGGGAGTGGGAATTACAACAGGTTATCAGGTTGTGTGTGACTGGGAGAGACAACGGGGAACTCATGATTTCTGAGACCAGTTTATGGAAGGTCAAGACATGGCTGGGCATGGCAGACAGAGAGAGGTCCACAGCAGGCTGCATCAGGGTGGCCTTTCATGGCTTGGGCTTCTTCCTTGAGTACTATTCCCCTTGGGATAGAATAGAACTGGGGCTGTGCCCTGAACCCTACGGCACTGGGTGGGATGCTGATAAGACCACCAGGCCCTAAGCATTTACTATGTGTTAATTGCTTTAAATAATATGAAGGCTTAAACAAATGTGGCATTCATACCATGGAACATTATTCAGCCATCAAAAGGAACGAACTGGGCTTCCCTGGTGGCGCAGTGGTTGAGAACCCGCCTGCTGATGCAGGGGACACAGGTTCGTGCCCCTGTCTGGGAGGATCCCACATGCCGCGGAGCGGCTGGGCCCGTGAGCCATGGCCGCTGAGCCTGCGCGTCTGGAGCCTGTGCTCTGCAGCGGGAGAGGCCACAACAGTGAGAGGCCCGCGTACCACAAAAAAAAAAAAAAAAAAAGGAATGAACTACTAGCATATCCTATAATGTGAATGAGCCTGGAAAACGTTACGCTAAGTGCACGAAGGCAAAGATAAAGGGTCATATACTGTATGATTCCATTTACATGAAATGTCCAGAATAGGCAAATCCACAGAGACAGAAAATAGACTGATGGTTGTCAGGAAGGCCAGGAAAAGAGTGAATAGGAAGTGACTGCTAACGGGCACACGTTTCTTTTGGAGGTAACGAAACCGTTGTTAAATTAGATAACAGTGACGCACGTTCTCATGAACATACAAAAACCCCATTAAGTTGTACACTTTAAAGTAGTGAATTTTATGGCATGTAAATTATATCTCAATAAAAAAATAATATGAAGATGTAAGCACATGTAATAGCATTGACCGTGTGCCCAGCACTGTTCTAAATGCTTTCTGTGTATAATTTGTTTAACTTTCACAACCAATGGACCTAGGAGGTAAGAACTATTATTATCATCTTCCATTTACAGGTGAGAAAACTGAAGCCCAGAGAGGTTAAGTGATTTGCCTAGGTCACACAGCTAAAGCAAGTACTAGAGCCAAGAACTGAACCCAGGCAGTCTATCTCCTGAAGCTACAGGCTTAACCATTATGTTATACCACCTTTCACTTATAAGTGATCTCAGGTGAATCTTAAACAAATCAGTGAGGCGGGTTTTAGTACCTCTATTTACAGTACCTCTATTTCACCTCAGAGAAGTTAAGTAACCCGCTCACACCAGTAGGAGCAGGGGAGGCAGCATTCAAATTCAGGACTTGCTGACTTCAAAGCACACAACTCTATGTCACCTTCAGCTCTTGCTGGCAGCTGCCTTCAGCTCTAGGGGATGAACTAAAACGGACCTTCCGAGGATCCACACCTCAGCAGCTGGCTGGCACAGGGAGCTTCTTCTTTCGGGGATCATGGGGTTGCAACACCTAGTATTTTTCCTGTGTACATGTGTTATGATGTACATAACACATGGGATTGCAACACCTAGTATTTTTCCTGTGTACATGTGTTATGATGTACATAACACATGGGATTGCAACACCTAGTATTTTTCCTGTGTACATGTGTTATGATGTACATAACACATGGGATTGCAACACCTAGTATTTGTCCTGTGTACATGTGTTATGATGTACATAACACATGGGATTGCAACACCTAGTATTTTTCCTGTGTGCATGTGTTATGATGTACATAACACATGGGATTGCAACACCTAGTATTTTTCCTGTGTTATGATGTCTATATTGCTTTCTGATCTTCCAATTATCTTTTCACCAAATAAACAATTACAAATCAGAAGTTGAAAATTCGTTTGCTCAGTATTCTCACATAGACTTAGTTTTAACTAGGACAAATGCAAGTTAACTTTTATATTGAAATAAATATTGACTCCTATGTTTTTAATTCATTCCAGTTAAAAATTTGACCATACAGGGCTTCCCTGGTGGCGCAGTGGTTGAAAGTCCGCCTGCCGATGCAGGGGACACGGGTTCGTGCCCCGGTCCGGGAAGATCCCACATGCCGCGGAGCGGCTGGGCCCGTGAGTCATGGCCGCTGAGCCTGCACGTCCGGAGCCTGTGCTCCGCAACGGGAGAGGCCACAACAGTGAGAGGCCCGCGTACAGCAAAAAAAAAAAAAAAAAAAAAAAAATTTGACCATACAGAAAAATTTGGGAGTTTTCAAATAGGTACCTCTTTTTTATTTTTGGATTATGGAAATTTTCTATATAAAAATAGAATGGTATAATAAGCACTCATGTACCCATCACCTAGCTTCAACAATTATCACCTATAGATTTATTACATAGTTCTCCAATTTATTAGTAGTTCAGCTACGATCACATTATCCTTTAGTACTGGTTAAATCACTTTTTAAAAAGCAAAATGTGGGCTTCCCTGGTGGCGCAGTGGTTGAGAGTCCGCCTGCCGATGCAGGGGACGCGCGTTTGTGCCCCGGTCCGGGAAGATCCCACATGCCG